>NC_041388.1:43692889-43760091 GCF_002162155.2 Triticum dicoccoides | reverse complement strand
ATATAAATCCCCCGGAGCACCCATGCAAAGGGTTCGATCCTTTTAGCACTAGACCAGAAACATAAAAGGGAGAGAGCTAGCCTTGCCCTCTCCTACCTCCAGGAAACAGCTCAAGGAGCAACTTTGTGTACACGTTGCCATAGTGATCATGCGGAGACCCCGCAGAGCAGCAGTAGGGGTGTTATCTCCTCAGAGAGCCCTAAAGCTGGGTAAGGTTCGCCGGCGTGCATGTCTACGCCTCATCCCGCTTCCAGGCACTGGCGACGTTCTACTCGCCCCCACCATGATAAGCCATCCTTTGGCATATGTCGCATCCAACCCCCGACATTTGGCGCCCACCGTGGGGCGAGGTACACCGTCATCCGGAGACCTGTTCTGGACGGGAACCCTTTTCCTCCCTGGCGAGCGCAGCCAGCCCGGCACGCCAGAGGGAGTCTGCGCCGACGCGCTGCACGACGCTGAGACCGCCTGCGCGGCCAGCTGCCTCGCCGAACTTGTCGGCGAGGTTCGCCTCTCCGACGAGCCTGCATCTGACGCAGGCACCGGCGGCCCCGAGAGCCTTCTCGCGGGCCTCCTCGACAAACTCCATGTTGCCGGCGAGCCTGCCGCTGACGTGGAGTCCGTAGGCTCCACCGACCCGATGTTGGTCGATTCCGACACCGCGTCGCTCGACGCGTTTCCCACCAACATGGTGGTCTACGATGAGCCGCTCCCTCACGAGGAGAGCGGCGGAAGCACCGTCACAGAAGTGCTCGTCATCGGCCATGGCGAGCACTCCGACGGCGGAGCTCACGACCCACTCGATGCGGCACTACAAGACCTGGATGCGCCCATTCCAGAGGACGCTGACGCCGAGACGCTGGAGGCGCGCCCCCTCCAGCTCGTTGAAGGCGCGAAGAAGTTGGCAAGCATGAGACTCTTGTTAGAGGCCTACCAGCGTGAGATGGATCGCGCTGTGGGTGGCTTGCCGGCCCCAACGGGGCCTAGCCGCCTAGGCGCGGTCCGGCAACGTGGCGCGGACATTGCCAGTATGTTCGGGGCCAATCGCCCCGTATACGCCACGCCCGCGGAGAACATCCGAGCCGCCCAGGCGGCAGTGGACGAGTTGGACAACCTCGAAGGTGAAGAGCGCCGCTTGATGACGGAGCGAGTCTAGCGACTCCTCGATGCGGCTACCGTGCAGAACGCGGCTGGCTGCCACACAGAGGCGCCGCAACGACAGAACGACGACCTACCTCCCCGCCGAGACCAAGACGCGACGTCTCGGACGCCGACTGGTGACGTCTGCGGAAGAAAAGGCAAGGATCCGGCTGCTAGTCGCAGTCGGACCCACATCACCATCGAGCGCGACCAAGACGGTCGCCCACGAGCAGTAGAGCGGCGGGACGACTATCTGCCTCCTCCGCCTCGCAAGGAGAGGCGAGTCTCCCCGCCGCCTGTTGAGCATCCGACTCTCGGCGGTCGCCTCGGCCGCCGAGAAGGAGTCGGAGAGAATGACGCCCGCCACCGGATAGACCGACTCCACCGATACCTAGCGCTGGAAGAAGAAGACGAGTTGGGACCGCCGTGTTTCGGCCCCCGCATCCAAGATGAGCCCTTCCCCAAAGGGTTCACTCTCCCCAGAGATACCTCGAAGTACACCGGCTCCGTGAAGCCGGAAGATTGGCTGGTCGACTACGCCACGGCCGTCGACATAGCAAGCGGCAACAAGCGCGTTGCCGTGAAATATGTTCCACTCATGCTCAAGGGCACGGCCCGGACATGGTTGAACAGCCTGAAGCCCCGCAGCATCAACAGCTGGGTCGACTTCGCCGAAGCTTTCGTCCGCAACTTTACAAGCACGTACAACCGACCTCCCAAGCCCCGCCAGCTCTCCTTGTGCGTGCAGGGCCCCAACGAGTCGACTCGCGACTACATCACGTGTTGGGCCGAGCTCTGAAACTCCTGCGAGGGCGTGCACGAGGTGCAGGCCATCGAGTACTTCACCGCCGGGTGCAGAGAAGGCACCCTCCTCAAGCACAAACTCCTCTGTGACAAGCCAGAGACCCTGGACAAGCTGCTGATTATAGCAGACAAGTACGCCACAGCCGACTCCTCCATGAAGACGGAGGTCCAAGTCAGCACGACCGGCAAAGTGCCCCCCCAGGCTCCCAGAACTCCGGCTGGAGACGCTAGTCGGCGGCAGCAGCAGAGCAACCTCAAGCGCAAGGCCCCGCAGTCGGCTTCCAATAGTCGGCAGGTGGCAACGGTCGACGACCAGCAGCCAGAAGGGCAGCCTCCGCCCAAGCGGCAGAAGGGCGGCAAGTCCAACTGGTTGCCGGCTTTCTCCTACGAGCAGACTCTGGACGGCCCATGCAAGTTTCACAGCGGCGCAAAGCCGTCGAATCCCACCACCTGGAAGTGTCACTGGCTCACTAGGATTGCCAAGGGAGACGGCCTCCTGCCTCCTCCGCCTGCTGGGCAGCCGCCTCCGCCTCCACTCCAGCAGCCGGCTGTCAGGCCAGTCGGCGCAATACAAGACGAGTACCCAGAAGAGCATGGGGCCTATGTGGTGTTCACCAGTGTGGCAGACGACAAATGCAGCAAGCGGCTGCAGCGGCAAGAAGTAAACGCAGTAGCATCGGACGCCCCAGAGTTCATGCACTGGTCCGAGAAGCCTATCAGTTGGAGCAGGGCTGATCACCCAGAGGTGATGCCGAATCCGGGTTCCTACACCCTGGTCCTAGATGCTACCTTTGCCACGGATAAGCGGGCAGCTCGCTTCTCGCGAGTTCTGATAGACGGAGGCAGCAGCATCAACATCCTGTACAAGGATACAATGGAGAAATTAGGAATCAGGCAGAGACAGCTTCAGAGCAGCCGGACTTTTTTCCATGGCATCGTCCCAGGCCTTTCCTGCTCCCCAATCGGCAAGATTTTGATAGATGTCCTCTTTGGAGACAAGGATCATTTCCGCCAAGAGCTAGTCTGGTTTGAAGTGGTGGACCTTGAGAGCCCGTACCGTGCACTGCTTGGCCGACCTGCTTTGGCCAAGTTCATGGCGGTCCCCCACTACGCCTACCTCAAGATGAAGATGCCGAGTTCCAAGGGGATTCTGACCGTAGCCGGCGACTACAGGAAGTCGTCCGCTTGCGCGGCCGAGAGCAGTCGGCCGGCCGAGTCCCTGGTGATTGCAGCTGAGAAGCGGCTTCTTGATCGGGTTGTGGCGTTGGCCGGCAAGCAGCCAGAGATGTCGCCCAACCCCAAGGAGTCGGAAGCTGAGGGCTCGTTCAAGCCGGCCAAAGAGACGAAGAAGATACCTTTGGACCCGGAGCACCCAGAGAGGTATGCTATCATAGGTGCAAACCTTGACAGCAAATAGGAAGGCGAGCTCGTCGATTTCCTCCGTGAGAATCGGGACATCTTCGCATGGTCCCCCAAGGACATACCAGGTGTACCGACGGAATTCGCCGAGCACAAGTTACATGTCCGGTCTGATGTGAAGCCTGTCAGGCAGCCCTTGCGCCGCCTTTCAGAAGAGAAAAGAAGAGTTGTTGGAGAAGAGATAGCCCGGCTCCTCGCAGCCGGCTTTATCATGGAAGTGTTTTTTCCGGAGTGGCTAGCAAACCCAGTCCTGGTGTTGAAGAAGAACAAGCAGTGGCGGATGTGTATTGACTACACAAGCCTCAACAAAGCTTGCCCCAAGGACCCGTTTGCTTTGCCAAGAATCGATCAGGTGATAGACTCCATAGCCGGATGCGAGCTGTTGAGCTTCTTAGATGCCTATTCAGGATATCACCAGATCAAGCTGAACCCGGCAGACAGACTGAAAACCGCATTCATCATGCCGTTTGGAGCCTTCTGCTACCTGACCATGACGTTCGGCCTGAGGAATGCCGACGCCACCTTTCAACATTGCATGCAGAAGTGCCTCCTCAAGCAACTCGGCAGAAATGCCCACGTCTACGTAGATGATGTAGTGGTGAAGACGGAAAAGCGCGGAACTCTGCTGGAAGACCTCAAGGAGACCTTTGAGAACCTGCGCCGATTCCAGATCAAGCTTAACCCTGAGAAATGCGTTTTCGGAGTACCAGCCGGCCAGCTTCTCGGCTTCCTGGTCTCTGAACGTGGCATAGAGTGCAACCCTGTGAAGATCAAGGCCATCGAGAGGATGGAGGTACCCAGCCGACTGTTGGATGTGCAGAAGTTCACCGGCTGCCTGGCATCCATCAGTCGTTTCATCAGTCGGCTGGGCGAAGAAAGCTCTCCCCTTGTACCAGCTCATGAAGAAGACCAATTTTTTCGAGTGGAACCACAAGGCGGACGAGGCCTTTCTCCAGCTGAAGAAGATGTTGGTTACCCCCCCTGTGCTGGCGGCTCCGACTCCAAAAGAGCCCATGCTCCTGTACATCGCCGCCACCAGCCGGGTAGTCAGCACAGTCATTGTAGTTGAGCGCAAGGAGGAAGGCAAGGCGCTACCAGTCCAGAGACCGGTATATTACCTGAGCGAAGTGCTGTCAGCCTCCAAGCAGAACTACCCCCACTACCAAAAGATGTGCTACGGCATGCACTTTGCTGCCAAGAAGCTGAAGCCTTACTTCCAAGAGCATCCAATCACTATGGTCTGCACAGCCCCACTAGCCGAGATCATTGGAAGCCGAGATGCATCTGGCCGAGTGGCCAAATGGGCCATAGATTTGGCGCCCTGCACAATCTACTATCAACCCCGCACCGCCATCAAGTCGCATGCGCTGGCCGACTTCCTCGTCGACTAGGCCGAAACCCAGTACCTGCCACCAGCGCCCGACTCCACCCATTGGCGGATGCATTTCGATGGCTCCAAGATGCGCACCGGCTTGGGAGCCGGTGTTGTTCTTACTTCTCCTAAAGGCGACAAGCTCAAGTATGCGCTGTAGATCCATTTCGCCGCCTCCAACAACGTCGCTGAGTACGAGGCGCTCATTCACGGGCTCCGGCTTGCCAAAGAGCTTGGCATTCGCCGGATCCTGTGTTATGGCGACTCCGACTTGGTGGTCCAGCAGTCGTCTGGCGACTGGGACGCCAAGGACGCAAACATGGCAAGCTACCGCTTCCTCGTGCAGCAATTTAGCGGATATTTCGAGGGGTGCGAGTTCCTCCACGTGCCAAGAAACGACAACGACCAAGCGGATACTTTGGCACGAATCGGCTCCACCCGCCAGGCAATACCATCTGGCGTCGCTCTTCAGCGCCTCCTCAAGCCATCCATCAAGCCCTCACCAGAGTCAGATTCCATTTTTGTGCCGGCTCCTCCTGAGGGAGTCGGATCCGACTCAAGAACCTCGGCAGACGGCACAAGAACCCTTGCAAACGACTCCAAGAATGCCGCAGTCAAAGCCAGCCCGGGGACTTCAGAACCCGGCCCGGGGACTTCGGCGAGCAGACAAAAGACTCCAGAGCTCGGCCCGGGGACTGCATCAGTCGGCCCGGGGACTTCACTGATCCAGCAAGCGACCGTGGACTCCAGCCCGCCGCCTCCCAGCCCAGCCGCCCTCGTCCAAGTCGAAGTTCTGGTAGTCGAAGAAATAGCAGCACCCTCATGGGCATAGCCCATCCTCAAATTCCTGGTAAACAAAGAGCTGCCAACTGACGAAACCTTGGCCCGGCAAGTACAACGCCGGGCGGCAGCATACACCATAGTCAATAGAGAGTTGGTCAGGCGCAGCGTCACTGGCGTCTACCAGCGTTGCGTCGAGCCAGAGCAAGGCCAAGCAATTCTCAGAGACATCCATCAGGGCGAGTGCGGCCACCATGCGGCCTCAAGAGCACTCGTCGCCAAAGCTTTCCGACACGGATTCTTCTGGCCGACTGCCCTAGAAGAGGCCAAGGAACTGGTCCAGAAATGCAAGGGGTGCCAGAAGTTCCGCTCCAAGCCGCATCAGCCGGCTTCTGCGCTCAAGACTATCCCCATCGCCTGGCCCTTTGCTGTTTGGGGCCTGGAAATGGTGGGACCATTCAAGAAGGCACGAGGTGGCCTAACTCATCTACTTGTCGCGGTGGACAAGTTCACCAAGTGGATAGAAGTAAAGCCCATGAAGAAGTTGAATGGTCCAACTGCCGTGACTTTCATCTCAGATATCACGATTCGGTATGGCATACCACACAGCATCATCACCGACAACGGCACCAACTTTGCCAAAGGCGCCTTGGCCCGTTTCTGCGCGACACAGGGCATCCAACTGGACTTAGCGTCCGTTGCCCATACGCAGTCAAACGGCCAGGTGGAGTGGGCGAATGGCCTCATCTTGTCTGGCATCAAGCCTCGGCTGGTCGAACCACTGGAGCGTTCGACCGGTTGTTGGCTTGACGAGTTGCCAGCCGTCCTCTGGAGTCTGCGCACGAGTCCAAACAAGTCAACCGGCTTTACGCCCTTCTTCCTCGTCTACGATGCTGAAGCCGTCATCCCAACGGGACATAGAGTTCGACTCTCCGCGAGTCACGATGTACACCAAGGAGGAAGCAGAAGAAGCACGGCAAGATGGCGTCGATCTGCTGGAAGAGGGCCGACTGTTGGCACTCAACCGGTCCAGCATCTACCAGCAGAGCCTGCGCTGATACTACAACAGGAAGGTTAGACCGAGATCTTTCCAAGAGGGCGACCTTGTGCTCCGACTGATCCAGCGAACAGCCGGCCAACCCAAGTTTTCGGCACCTTGGGAAGGCCCTTTCATCATCAGCAAAGTGCTGGGCAACGACTCCTACTACCTGATCGACGCTTAGAAGCCCCGAGCACGCAAGAGGGACGACTCTAGCAAGGAGACGGAACGACCATGGAACGCAAATCTTCTCCGAAGATTTTACAGTTGAAGCAGTATGTACCATGCTACCCTTTTGTATTAAAGTACCAAGACTCCGGGCCCCCCGGGACGAACTCGGGGATTGCCCTTTTTGTTATCTGAATGATAAGGATTATGCCTCCGAAAATGCTATTCTTTGCTACGCCATTTGGCACCGGGCTCGACTAGTCGGCCCGGGGACTCGCGTCTTGCGCTATGAAAACGCTTCCTGCAGTCGGACAAGTAGTGTGTGGCGCCCAAGCCATCTCCTGTCAGAAGCCACAGCTCGCAGAGCGACTGTCTGGTGGGCAGGAGTAAGAAAGAATGGGCGCCCACATGAAAAATGGCTAAGGACTCAAAGCATAAACATAGCTTAAGCCGGCTTTCCAGCCGTTCCTCACCAAACCGACTCCTGACTAGCCGGCCTGCAGTCTTCTATCTGACTTGCTAAGAAAACTCTAGAATGGCTAAGTACTTGCCTTCCCAAAATAGCCAAGTATTTGGTCCAGTGGCAGTCCGCAGAGCGGCTGTCCGACTGGCAAAGACGGCATCTAAGGGAAGGCGGCAAAGGAAAAAGCCAAAAGAGCAGTAAGCAAGAAATGATAAGACTTAGATAAATATTTATATAACATAGGCCCTTGGCCGAATCCTCGAACAGAAGTTCAAAATACACCCCGCGGGTGGAATTGTGCGAATTAACAAAGTTCTTCGAGAAACTACTAAGGCAGATAGATAAAGACAAGGCGGCGGCCTACGAAGCAGCAGATGGGCGTGGAGGCTCAGAGGAGATGGCGGTGTCGGACGTTGGGGCGGCCGGCTGAGCAGTCTCGGCTTGACCGCCTCCGGCGGCAGTCGGCTCGGTTGGGCACGGCTCGTTGCTGGAGGCGCGGTCGAGCTGAGGCTGATCGCCCGCTCCGTCCTCTGGCGCCTCCATCTTGCCTTCGACCTCCGCCTCGTCTCCTTCCTCGGCACTGGAGCCGATCAACTCCGCCGAGTCCTTGTCATAGTCCGGGTTCATCCCAAACCACTCCGGCGGAGCTTCCTCGCCGTTCTCAGCTCGCTCAGGAACAAAGACGTTGGTATCGGCGTACTCGGCAATCGCCGCGGCGCGCTTGGCAAGGGCGTCCTCCATGGCTGCCAGCTTTGGCTGGGCCTCGGCCCGGAGCGTGGCCAGCTGGTCCAGGTTCAGGTCTGGATACCACGCCTTGACAAACTCCAAGGCTTGACGCGCTCCAGCCCGTGCCGAGGAGCCCTTCCAAGCCTCCAGACGGCCTGTTGCGACCTCCAGCCAGTCGACAGTCCGGCTGGGAGTGCGCAGAATCAGCATGTCTGGCCACAAGGCAGCAATCGCCTGGGCGCCAACGCGTTGAAGCCGGCGCAGCATCCAGTGAGCCGGCCGCAGGCGAGCCTCGACGCTTAGAAGCTGCTCATCAAGGGTCCGGGGGGCATTGGCGGCAACCTCCTCGCCAACTGCCCTCCGTGCCTCACGACCGGCCTCGATGGCTTGAGTGGCAGCCTGCGTATGGCCCAGGAAGAAGTTTGCCAAGACAAAAAAGAAGTAAGTTAGAAAAAGCAAGAGTCGGCCCGACCTGCAGTCGGCGGCTCAAAGAAAGAGAGTAAAGGAAACTCACCATCAACGATATCCTTAATCTCGTGGAAGCCGGAGGTCAGCATTGCCTCCTTATCGGTCCAGGAGGAGTGCTCGGTCTCGAACTCGGCCATGAGTTCAGTCTCCTTCCCCTTCGCCTCCTCCTGCGCCTTCTTGAGCAGCTCCTTTTGCTCCGCCAGTTGCGCAGCCAGCAGGTCGCGCTCTGTGATGAGCTTGCTGCACTCCACCTCCTTGGCACGCAAGGCGGTGTTGGCCGCGCCCAGCTGCTCCTGAAGAACGGCGTTGGACTCTGAAGAAAAAGAAAAAAGATGTAAGTCGTCAAACAAGAAGGTCGCCAGGAAGATCCAGCCCGACTGCGCAGCAGTCGGCCCGAATCTCGGGGACTACAGCCCGCGGGTGCGCCAGCGCGCCCCCACGAAGAAGGAAACTCACTCCGACTCTCCGAAAAATCGGCGGTCCACTTGCCCAGCTCCTCAACGTTGCGGTTGAAGACGGTGACCCGGAGGTTGTGGTAATCCTGTGATAAGCATTTCAAAACAAGAATAAGCATTTGGAACTCGCCAATAGAGTTCCAACCCGCCTGCTCAGCAGCCGGCCCGGAACTCGGGGACTACACCCAGTGGGTGCGCTGGCGCGCCCCCACAGAGAAGAACAAGAAAAAACAAGTTAGAAGAAGACATACCCGGACGGCCGCTCGCGATGCCAGATGCGCCTTGGTGCAGTTCTGGATGGCGTCGCCTTCGGCCCGCAACTTCGCCTGGACGTCCAGGAGCGCCTGGTTCAGCGGGCCTGTGCCGCCTCCTTGCACCCACCCGATGGGCGCAGCGCTTGTCGCCGCGACGTCTAGGATGGCCGAGCTAGCTGCGCCAGTCTCCAGAGGGCATGGCGCTGAGATTGCCTTCTCCAGACGGCGGCGCGTTGGCGAGGCGACTTGGAGGAGTAGGTTCGCCATGGCTTCGTCTGTGGTCGGCGGCACCGGCGGTCCGCCGGCTGTTCGCCTCACACGCTCCCAGACGGCGGCGGAGGCGGTGGTGGCGGCACGGCCGTGTCCGGCACGGGGGCCTTGCCGCCCTCCCTCTTCATGATGGGATGCTCGCCGCCGACCTCCCCAGTCCGCTCCGTGAAATCTGGAGGCGGCCGCGCCGAGTTCAGTGGGATGACAAGCAGGGCCGACTGGCGGCGCGCGGCTTCCTCTGCTTGCCGCCTTGCCGCGATGGCAGCCTCAGAGTCATCCAGCTTCTTTTGGGCGGAGGCGGCCGCCTTGTCGGCCTCCGCCTTCTCTTGGCGGGCGGCTTCGTCCTCGTCGCGCTTCTCCTGCGCGTTCCGCTCTGTCGCCTCCCGGAGGTCGGCGGCGGGGTCGATGCGCCGAGTGGTGGCGGACGACTCTGCCGACCCCCTGATGGAGGCGGCGGTGACCCTCCCAAGGGTGAGGGGGGCTCTGGAGCAAGGAAAGCGTGTAAAAGATTTGGACAAAATCCACCAGATGATAAAACAAGACAAAGATAGAAGCACTTACCCAGAGGATAGCGGCAGCTTCTTCACCTCCTTGCGGTAGCGGTTGGCGTTCGTGACCGCCCCTTCCCGCTTGGTCGCCGCGGCCGCCCCCTTGAACTTCTTCTCCCGGCCACCAAGAGAACTCGGCCCGGCCCGGCGCTTCCTCGCGCCGCCTAGCCCGCCCAAGGCGGCGGACGAGATCGCTCCGTGATGGCCGGCTCTTGATTGGCGGCGCGGGGCGACTTCCCCGTCATCATCGACGAGCCAGTCGGCGAAGGTGGCCGAGGGCCTGAGGCCGCCTTCCTCCCCTCCGCCGCCTCCGTCGGCATTGGCCTCCATAGCCGCCGCCCCCAAGTCGGGGTCGTCGACGTCGCTCTCCGCTCGGTCGGGGACGAACAGGCGGGGCGGCCCCGCGGTGCCGGCCGAGGTCTGGACGAGAGGGTTCTGATTCGAAAAAACAAGAAAAGATTAGCAGTCGGATTCGATTGCCAAGGAAACAGAAGAAAAAGAAGACAACTTACAACCGGTGGGGGGTTGGCGCGTGAGTATTGCTCCATGCCGAACTGCCGATCCTCCGAGAGGCCGCAGTTCGCGATGAAATTCACCGTGTCCGCCACCTCCGCGTGGGGCATGTACTTGGTGCACATCCGACTGGGGTCCCGGTGGCCGCTCATCTGACAGATCAGATGAGGCCGGCCTTGGAGCGGGAGGACTCGGCGCGCCACGAAGGCGGCCAGCAAGTCGGCCCCAGTCAGACCCTCCGACTGCGTCAGCACTCGGAGTCGTGCGACGGCAGCGACACCAGCCGGAGTCAACGTCTTGGCTCGGTAGGACCAGCTGGGTTGCCTCCCGGCCGGTGCGCCGACTTTGTAAGCCGGTAGATTGACCCAGTCGCCCTCCAGGGCGACGCTCTTCACATAGAACTAAGAGCGCTGCCACATCTTCACCAACTTGATTAGTTGAATGGCGGGGAATGGATTGTCGGCCGTCGTTCTCCGCATCGCGATGAAGGCGCCGCACTGGGCCGGCACACCAGCGACGTGCGTGCCGAGCTTGGACTGAAAGAATTCCCCCCACAGCTCGATGGTGGGGAGAACGCCAAGGAAACCCTCGCACAAAGTGGTGAAGGCCGCCAGCAGCACCACCGTGTTTGGGGTGAGGTGGTGCGGCTGGAGGCCGTGGAACTCCAAAAACGAGCGGAAGAACCTGCTCACTGGCAGCCCCAGGCCACGCATGAGGTGCGAGCGGAACATGAGCTGCTCGTCCTCCTCCGGCGCTGGCGTCACCTCCTTCGCCGACGGAGCTCAGGCCCGCACGAGGTTCGCGCCGGGAAGGCGGCGCGTCTTGCGGAGGAAGTCAATGATGTCGTCATCAATCTCAGAGCCGTCTCACACGCCGGAGCGAACGGCGGCGGGCGCGGCGGCAGAGGATGAGCTCATCGCTGCAAGCGAGGACGCCCCACCATTGGCGTCGCCCCTCGGAGTTGAGGCGGCCGCGGGGCTCGACGCCGTTCATGGAGGCGACCTGGTCGGCGTGGCGGTGGCTAAAGTACGCCGTCCATATGTGTGGCTGTCGGGGGCGTACCTCGGATGCTGCTGCGCCTGCTCCGGCAGCGACGATCAGATGCAAGCGATCTCGACGCGCCAATCAGCACCGGCGGGCAGCAGTGGCACCGGGACACCATCGGTGCTGAGCCTCTAGGAGCTCGACACCCACATGTCCGGCGGCACCGGGTAGTCTGCCTCGTGTAGGTGGCGGCGGTCGTAGCCATTGGCCGCCGCTCCATTGCCGGGGTAGCGCTCGGCCATGGTCGTCGGATGAGGGGCATCGGCTGGGAGAGAGGGGAGAGGGGCATCAGCGACGAGAGGGCGAGAGGGACGTTTTCGAGAGAATGGGGAAAGGGGCTGTGTGTGCGGCCACCAGCGAGGGAGGGGGCGGCTTTTATAGCGGCAGGTGGGCGGCAAGCGGGAGGCTGCCGTGTGTACGCGTGGCGGGAGGGGGCGCGATGCGCGTCGGTGCACCTTCACTGCGCCGCCCGTGAGGAATCAATGGAAGGCTGACCGGTGACAGCCTTCGATTGATTCCCCGTGGAAAAACGAGGCGATGAGGACGATGAACGCGCCTAGTCGCTGCTCAGTGGGTCCACCAGGCTTTCGCGCCAAAAATGTTTCCCCCGGCGCCTGGGCGGCCCTAGCACGCCAGGTTCGGCCTGGGTCCGCCGGCGCCAAATTCGGCCCTAACGGGCAAAAAGTAGGCTTCCGGGGGTGCGACTGAGCCGTTTTTTGCACGCCGGCGATAAGAAAGGGCCTTGGAGGCCTATTGGGAGGGGGGGCGAGTGGAGATGCTCTTACAACGACGCGGCTCGGCTGCACACTACAAACATATCCTAAGTGCATGCTGTGCCACTTAGGATGTGTTTGTAGTCTGCGTGGATTAGTCAAGGTAGGCAAAAAAAAAGTTAGGCTCTGCACGTACTTAGTTTGTCTGCATCTCATTCACCTTCAATCTGATTGAGCAAACACACATCCCAGGGTGTTTGGTTGCAAGACTGTCCTATGCAAACACATAGTGTCGCTGTTTGGTTACATAAAAAATACATGTGGTCTAGCTACCTCTTATTGAAGTGGTGAGGTTATCATCACACGCAGGCGCAATATATGAACATACACAACATAGTCATAGTCGCCGAGGCCTGCTAGACTTATAGGGTGTGTTTGGTAGCTATTCCCACCCTAGCATAGTTGTTCCCCTTTAAGACATGCTTATTCTAGACATGCTGAGTACATGCAACTGCAAATGTTTGGTAGCAATGTATGTACTGATGCATGCTGAGCTGAGACTGTGTTTCTCTGTACAGCAACAAGGGCTCTTCCCTGTTCAAGGTCGGGAGCTGAGGCAGGAAGGACAGGGGTAGGGGAAGGAAGAGAGGAGGAAGGCGGGGGAAGGGAAGGAAGGGGCGGATCTGCTACCTCTCCCGTGTCAGGATCTACTCTTGCGGCGGCAGCGAGTTGAGGACGGCGAGGAGCAGGGGTGGGCTGGCGATGAGTGGAGGACCGGCCAGGCGCAGGGGCGGGGCGGCAGCGAGGTAGACACCTTCAGCACGTCGAAGGGGGATTGAAGAAGGAGGGGACCGGCGGCGGGGTAGCGTGAGGGGACTGACGGTGGGCGGGCGCTGGCGGCAGGTCAGGATGGGGTCGCGCGAGGGGAGGGGGGAGGGGGTCGCGAGAGGGCAGGGGCGGGGTGGTCGTTCGAGGAAAGTGGGTCGGGAGGAGATTTTTCTCCTGTGTGGTCTCAGCCTCGCTCGACCCAACAGGCCTGTGTGGGGTGCTTCGACTCAGCTATACGGAGGCCCTTTTTTGCATCAGTTCGACTTTGCCCGAGGGAGCCCATACAGTCTATCAATCAAAGAAAAGTGGTTCAGATAGGGAACTTTTGGGCCTATACACTCTCCATGCCTGCTACCAAACACACCCATACTGTATTGGTCAGCGCCGCCGGAGAACAAAACAACTCTATCAGAGGACGGTTCATTTTCGGCGCTTGATGGCATGGCAGCTACATGTATGGTATTAAGGAGACATGACGGGATTGTCATTTTTGCAGCTTACAAATTCTTGTTCTGATGTCTACTACACAACCTTCTTCTTGTAGATGTTGTTGGGCCTCCAAGTGCAGAGGTTTGTAGGACAGTAGCAAATTTCCCTCAAGTGGATGACCTAAGGTTTATCAATCCGTGGGAGGCGTAGGATGAAGATGGTCTCTCTCAAGCAACCCTGCAACCAAATAGCAAAGAGTCTCTTGTGTCCCCAACACACCCAATACAATGGCAAATTGTATAGGTGCACTAGTTCGGCGAAGAGATGGTGATACAAGTGCAATATGGATGGTAGATATAGGTTTTTGTAATCTGAAAATATAAAAACAGCAAGGTAACTAATGATAAAAGTGAGCGTAAACGGTATTGCAATGCGTGGAAACAAGGCCTAGGGTTCATACTTTCACTAGTGCAAGTTCTCTCAACAATAATAACATAATTGGATCATATAACTATCCCTTAACATGCAACAAAGAGTCACTCCGAAGACACTAATAGCAGAGAACAAACAAAGAGATTATGGTAGGGTACGAAACCACCTCAAAGTTATTCTTTTCAATCAATCTATTGGGCTATTCCTATAAGTGTCACAAACAACCCTAGAGTTCGTACTAGAATAACACCTTAAGACACAAATCAACCAAAACCCTAATGTCACCTAGATACTCCATTGTCACCTCAAGTATCCGTGGGTATGATTATACGATATGCATCACACAATCTCAGATTCATCTATTCAACCAACACATAGAACCTCAAAGAGTGCCCCAAAGTTTCTACCGGAGAATCACGACGAAAACGTGTGCCAACCCCTATGCATAGGTTCATGGGCGGAACCCGCAAGTTGATCACCAAAACATACATCAAGTGAATCACGTGATATCCCATTGTCACCACAGATACGCACGGCAAGACATACATCAAGTGTTCTCAAATCTTTAAAGACTCAATCCGATAAGATAACTTCAAAGGGAAAACTCAATCCATTTCAAGAGAGTAGAGGGGGAGAAGAAACATAAGATCCAACTATAATAGCAAAGCTCGCGATACATCAAGATCGTGCCAAATCAAGAACACGAGAGAGAGAGAGAGAGAGAGATCAAACACATAGCTACTGGTACATACCCTCAGCCACGAGGGTGAACTACTCCTTCCTCGTCATGGAGAGCGCCGGGATGATGAAGATGGCCACCGGTGGGGGCTCCCCCCTCCGGCAGGGTGCCGGAACAGGGCCCTAATTGGGTTTTGGTGGCTACAGAGGCTTGTAGTGGCGGAACTCCCGATCTCTTCTCGTCTTCGGAAGTTTTAGGGTACGTGGGTATATATGGGTGAAAGGAGTACGTCGGTGGACCTTCGGGGGGCCCACGAGGCAGGGGGCGCGCCCTAGGGGGGGCGCCCCCACCCTCGTGGCCACCTCCCTCCTTTCCTGACGTGCACTCCAAGATTTTCCGGTAGCTTTCCTTCCAAAAATAACTTCTCCAGTTGATTTCATTCCGTTTCGACTCCTTTTGATATTCCTTTTCTTTGAAACACTGAAATAGGCAAAAAAACAGCAATTCTGGGCTGGGCGTCCGGTTAATAGGTTAGTCCCAAAAGTAATATAAAAGTGGAAAATAAAGCCCAATATTGCCCAAAACAGTAGATAATATAGCATGGAGCAATCAAAAATTATAGATACGTTGGAGACGTATCATGTTCCACTGCAATGACGCTCTCGAAGCATAAATGCATGCAATGGTGCAAGGGATGGCCCTTGCAATCCAACACACTGACCTCCCTATAATCGTCCAGTCGGATTCGTCGACGACTCTTTCTATATTTTCCGGAGATTCACTGGATCGCTCTGCCTGCATATGGACACTTGGCTTTGGAGGTCAAGTCTTTACTGGTAGATCCAGAGTTTATTCCCCAGAAAGTTCACCGACACCAAAATAGAGTTGCATATTGTTTGGCAAGATATAGTCGTACTGAAAGTAGCACAGTTGTTTGGCTACATAGAGGGCCCCATGTATGGAGGATTTATTTCCTCTTGGCTATAACTCTATAATTTTCGAATAAAACTCCCTTTTTACACCACATTTTTTTAACAAGCATAACATAATCCGGAGTCTTAAAAAGTAGTTACGGACAGTTAAACCAACACACACTTGCAGACAAAGTGTTTTAACCATAGTCTTAAACCAACCATCCACACACAAAAAATTAAACTAACAAGCCGTGTGATGACCCACATGTATAAGGAACCAATCATAGTCCTTTCGATAAGTAAGAGTGTCGAAGCCAACGAGGAGCAGAAGGAAATGACAATCGGTTTTTAGCAAGATATTTTCTGCAAACACTGAAATTATCGGTAACAGATAGTTTGGTGGCAATGTAATTTGTAACGGGTAACAAGTAACAAGTGTAACAAAGGTGAAGCAAGGTGGCTCAATCCTTTTTATAGCAAAGGACAATCCTGGACAAACTCTTATATGAAGTAAAGCGCTCCCAAGGACACATGAGATTTATCGCCAAGTTAGTTTTCATCACGCTCATATGATTCACGGTTGCTACTTTGATAATTTGATATGTGGGTGGACAGGTGCTTGGCTGCTGCCCTACTTGGACAAGCCTCCCACTTACGATTAACCCCTCTCGCAAGCATCCGCAACTATGAAAGAAGAATTAAGATAAATCTAACCATAGCATTAAACATGTTGATCCAAATCAGCCCCTTGCGAAGCAACGCATAAACTAGGGGTTAAGCTTCTGTCACTCAAGCAACCCATCATCTACTTGCTACTTCCCCATGCCTTCCCCTAGGTCCAAATCATGGTGAAGTGTCATGTAGTCGACGTTCACATAACACCACTAGAGGAAAGACAACATACATCTCATCAAAACATCAAATGAATACCAAATTCACATAATTACTTATAACAAGACTTCTCCCATGTCCTCAGGAACAAAAGTAACTACTCACAAATCATATTCATGTTCATGATCAGAGGGATAATAAATATCATTAAGGACATGAACATATGATATTCCAGCAAGTAAACCAACTAGCATCAACTACAAAGAGTAATCAACACTACTAGCAACCTACAGGTACCAATCCGAGGTTTTGAGGCAAAGATTGAATACAAGAGATGAACTAGGGTTTGAGATGAGATGGTGTTATTGAAGATGTTGATGAAGATTGATCCTCCCATGATGATAGGATTGTTTGTGATGACGATGGCTTCAATTTCCCCCTCCCGGAGGGAAGTTTCCCCGGCAGAATTGCTCTGCCGGAGCCCTAGATTGCTTCTGTCCAGGTTCCGCCTCGAGACGGTGGAGTTTCATCCCAAAAGCCTCCTTATGATTTTTTTCTAGGTCAAAACACTTCATATAGCAGAAGATGGGCACCAGACGCTGGCCAGGGGGCCCACAAACTCGGGAGGCGCGCCTTGGGAGGGTAGGGAGCGCCCCAGGCTTGTGGCCACCTGGTGGGTCCCCTCCTGGTATTTCTTCGCCCAATATTTTATATATATTCCAAAATAATTCTCCATAAAATTCTAGGACATTTGGAGTTGTGCAGAATAGGTATCTCAAATTTGTTCGTTTCCGGTCCAGAATTCCAGTTGCCGGCATTGTCCCTCTTGTGATAAACGGTGAGGGGCCCAACCCTTATCGAGGGTGAGCATATTTTTCACCCGGACTGTACCCTCCAGAGGCATCCGGTGTACGCCCTCGGCATAAATTCCGATGAGATGATAGTCAAGCAATCTGGTGTTCGGCCTTGGCACAAATTCCAGTGAGATGATGGTCAAATTACTTAGTGATGTGACTGTATAAGGTACAACACAAAAAGATTAGAACCTTTTATATGTCTAACAAATGTTGAAGAAGGAAGCACCGATGAAGAAGAAGAAGTAGAAGGCAAGGCCACCGACGATGGGGAATAACCCCACTATCTATCTATCTTAGCGTGACGGGTGTAGATTCATCGAAGAAGCAAACTCACTATCTATCTTAGGGTGGCGGGTGGGGTGCTGCTTCGCCGGAGATTTTTTTTGGGTGGTCGTCAGGCTTAGAGGGATGGTCGGGGGGCGGCAACAAGACTGACGATGGGGGGAGTGATACGTCTCCAACGTATCTATAATTTTTGATTGCTCCATGCTATATTATCTACTGTTTTGAACCACACTGGGCTTTATTTTCCACTTTTATATTACTTTTGGGACTAACCTATTAACCGGAGGCCCAGCCCAGAATTGCTGTTTTTTTGGCCTATTTTAGTGTTTGGAAGAAACAAAATATCAAACGGAATGAAACCTTCGGGAACGTGATATTCTCACCGAACATGATCCAGGAGACTTGGACCCCACGTCAAGAAAGAAGGGAGGTGGCCACGAGGGTGGGGAGCGCGCCCACCCCCCTAGGGTGTGCCCCC
This sequence comes from Triticum dicoccoides, assembly GCF_002162155.2. NCBI lineage: Eukaryota > Viridiplantae > Streptophyta > Magnoliopsida > Poales > Poaceae > Triticum > Triticum dicoccoides. The sequence goes on along the minus strand of NC_041388.1, from coordinate 43,742,182 downwards.
TACCTCGTGGGTCCCCCGTTGCTCCACCGACGTACTCCTTCCTCCTATATATACCTACGTACCCCCAAACGATCAGATACAGAGCCAAAAACCTAATTCTACCGCTGCAACCTTATGTACCCACGAGATCCCATCTTGGGGCCTGTTCCGGAGCTCCGCCGGAATGGGAATCCACCACAGAGGGCTTCTAGATCATCACCATAGCCCCTTCGATGAAGTGTGAGTAGTTTACCTCAGACCTTCAGGTCCATAGTTAGTAGCTAGATGGCTTCTTCTCTCTTTTTGGAGCTCAATACAATGTTCTCCCCCTCTCTCGTGGAGATCTATTCGATGTAATCTTCTTTTTGTGGTGTGTTTGTTGAGACCGATGAATTGTGGGTTTATGATCAACATTATCTATGAACAATATTTGAATCTTCTCTGAATTCTTTTATGTATGATTGGTTATCTTTGCAAGTCTCTTCGAATTATCAGTTTGGTTTGGCCTACTAGATTGGTTTTTCTTGCAATGGGAGAAGTGCTTATCTTTGGGTTCAATCTTGCGGTGTCCTTTCCCAGTGACAGTAGGGGCCGCAAGGAACATATAGTATTGTTGCCATTGAGGATAACAAGATGGTTTTTTTATCATATTGCATGAATTTATCCCTCTACATCAAGTCATCTTGCTTAAGGCGTTACTCTGTTTTCTTGAACTTAATACTCTAGATGCATGCTGGATAGCGGTCGATGAGTGGAGTAATAGTAGTAGATGAAGGCAGGAGTCGGTCTACTTGTCTCGGACGTGATGCCTATATACATGATCATACCTAGATATTCTCATAACTATGCTCAATTCTATCAATTGTTCAACAGTAATTTGTTCACCCACCGTAAAATACTTATGCTCTTGAGAGAAGCCACTAGTGAAATCTATGGCCCTCATGTCTATTCTCATCATATTAATCTTCCTACGCTTTATTATTGCTTTGCTTTTACTTTACCTTTTATTTTACTTTGCATCTTTATCACAAAAATACCAAAAATATTATCTATCAGATCTCACTCTCGTAAGCGACCGTGAAGGGATTGACAACCCCTATTCGCGTTGGTTGCGAGGAGTTATTTTCTTTATGTAGGTACAAGGGACTCACGCGTAGCCTCCTACTGGATTGATACCTTGGTTCTAAAAAACAAAGGGAAATACTTACGCTACTTTGCTGCATCATCCTCTCCTCTTCGGGGAAATCCAACGCAAGCTCAAGAGGTAGCGAGAAGAATTTCTGGCGCCGTTGCCGGGGAGGTCTTCGCAAAAGTCAACATACCAAGTACCCATGACAATCCCTTATCTCTCGCATTACATTATTTGCCATATGCCTCTCGTTTTCCTCTCCCTCACTTCACCCTTGTCGTTTTATTCGCCCTCTCTTTTCCGTTTGCCTTTTTCTTGCGTGCCTTTTTGTTTGCTCGTGTGTTGGTTTGCTTGTTTGTCTCAATGGCTCTACCTAGATTTGGTGATCTTCACCTTAAAAGGTTAGAAGAGATCGAAAGCAATGTCAGGAGTTTTATGGTTTTGCAATTTGAGCATAATAATTTTTTCAGAAATGAGCTTAACGAACAAAAAAGTTTTATGAATTATATGAATAAAGAGCTCGATGATATGTCTAAAGAATTCGATGGTTTAAGATCCCAAATTGCTCGCCTTGAGAAGTTGACTACTGAAATATCGGATAAACAAACTACCTTAGTCAATAAGATGGCCGCTAAACCGGATTTCCATGAAAATAAAGATGAATATCTAAAAGTTATTGATGTGTCCCCTATTAAATCTTTGTTTTGCAATATGAGTCTTGATAATGATGGGACTGAATATGATCCACCTTTACCTAGAAGGCGTTCCAAGAATTTGGAGATTTTAGATTATGATACTAAAATTGATAAAAGTGGGATTGAAGAAAGCAAAACCCACTATTTTGGATTTCAAGGAATTTAATTACGAAATTTGCTCTTTAATTGATTGTATTTCCTTGTTACAATCCGTGCTAAATTCTCCTCATGCTTATAGTCAAAATAAAGCGTTTACTAAACATATAGTTGATGCCTTGATGCAATCTTATGAAGAAAAATTTGAGTTGGAAGTTTCTATCCCTAGAAAACTTTATGATGAGTGAGAACCAACTATTAAAATTAAGATTAAGGATCATGAATTTTATGCTTTATGTGATTTGGGTGCTAGTGTTTCCACTATTCCCAAAACTTCGTGTGATTTGCTAGATTTCCGTGATTTTGATGATTGCTCTCTAAACCTGCACCTTGCGGATTCCACTATTAAGAAACCTATGGGAAGAATTAATGATGTTCTTATTGTTGCAAATAGGAATTATGTGCCCGTAGATTTTATCGTTCTTGATATAGATTGCAATCCTTCATGTCCTATTATTCTTGGTAGACCTTTCCTTAGAACGATTGGTGTAATTATTGATATGAAGGAAGGGAATATTAGATTCCAATTTCCATTAAAGAAAGGCATGGAACACTTCCCTTGGAAGAAAATAAAGTTATCATATGAATCTATCATGAGAGCCACTTATGGATTGCCTACCAAAGATGGCAATACCTAGATCTATCCTTGCTTTTATGCCTAGCTAGGGGCGTTAAACCATAGCGCTTGTTGGGAGGCAACCCAATTTTATTTTTAGTTTTTTTGCTTTCGCTTTTGTTTAGGAATAAATAATCCATATACCTTCTGTTTAGATGTGGTTTTATGTTTTAGTTAGTGTATGTGCCAAGTTAAACCTATAGGATCTTCTTGGATGATAGTTATTCGATCTTGTTGCAATTTCCAGAAACTTTCTGTTCACGAAAACAATTGTTAAAAATCACCAGAACTTGATAAAATAGTGATTCAAATTGATGCTGATCAATAAACAAATTTCCTAGGTCTTCCTATTTTGAATGAATTTTTGGAGTTCCGGAAGTTTGCGTTAGTTACAGATTACTACAGACTGTTCTGTTTTTGACAGATTCTGTTTTTCGTGTGTTGTTTGCTTATTTTAATGAATCTATGGCTAGTAAAATAGTTTATAAACCATAGAGAAGTTGGAATACAGTAGGTTTAACACCAATATAAATAAATAATGAGTTCATTACAGTACCTTGAAGTGGTCTTTTGTTTTCTTTCGCTAACGGAGCTCACGTGATTTCTGTTGAGTTTTGTGTTGTGAACTTTTCAAGTTTTGGGTGAAATCTTTTGATGGATTATGGAATAAGGAGTGGAAAGAGGCTAAGCTTGGGGATGCCCATGGCACCCCCAAGATAATATAAGGACACCAAAAATTCAAAGCTTGGGGATGCCCCGGAAGGCATCCCCTCTTTCGTCTACTTCCATCGGTAACTTTACTTGGAGCTATATTTTTATTCACCACATGATATGTGTTTTGCTTGGAGCGTCTTGTATGATTTGAGTCTTTGCTTTTTAGTTTACCACAATCATCCTTGCTATACACACCTTTTGTGAGAGCCATCCATGAATTGGAATTTATTAGAATACTCTTTGTGCTTCACTTATATATTTTGAGCTATATAGTTTTGCTCTAGTGCTTCACTTATATCTTTTAGAGCACGGGAGTGGATTTTTTTTATAGAAACTATTGATATCTCATGCTTCACTTAGATTATTTTGAGATTCTTAAATAGCATGGTAATTTGCTTAAAAATCTTAATATGCTTGGTATTCAAGATTTGTAAAACTTTCTTTTGAGTGCGTTGAATACTAAGAAAAGTTTGATGCTTGATAATTGTTTTGAGATATGGTGGTGATAATATCAAAGTTGTGCTAGTTGAGTAGTTGTGAATTTGACAAATGCTTGTGTTGAATTTTGCAAGTCCCGTAACATGCACGTATGGTAAACGTTATGTAACAAATTTGAAACATGAGGTGTTATTTGATTGTCCTCCTTATGAGTGGCGGTCGGGGACGAGCGATGGTCTTTCTGAAGGAAATATGCCCTAGAGGCAATAATAAAGTTATTATTTATTTCCTTATTTCATGATAAATTTTTATCATTCATGCTAGAATTGTATTAACCGGAAACATAATACATGTGTGAATACATAGACAAACAGAGTGTCACTAGTATGCCTCTACTTGACTAGCTCGTTAATCAAAGATGGTTATGTTTCCTAGCCATGGACAAAGAGTTGTTATTTGATTAACGGGATCACATCATTAGGAGAATGATGTGATTGACATGACCCATTCCGTTAGCTTAGCACACGATCGTTTAGTATGTTGCTATTGCTTTCTTCATGACTTATACATGTTCCTATGACTATGAGATTATGCAACTCCTGTTTACCGGAGGAACACTTTGTGTGCTACCAAACGTCACAACGTAACTAGGTGATTATAAAGGTGCTCTACAGGTGTCTCCGAAGGTACTTGTTGGGTTGGTGTATTTCAAGATTATGATTTGTCACTCCGATTGTCGGAGAGGTATCTCTGGGCCCTCTCGGTAATGCACATCACTTAAGCCTTGCAAGCATTGCAACTAATGAGATAGTTGCGGGATGATGTATTACAGAACGAGTAAAGAGACTTGCCGGTAATGAGATTGAACTAGGTATTGAGATACCGACGATCGAATCTCGGGCAAGTAACATACCGATGACAAAGGGAACAATGTATGTTGTTATGCGGTCTGACCGATAAAGATCTTCGTAGAGTATGTGGGAGCCAATATGAGCATCCAGGTTCCGCTATTGGTTATTGACAGGAGATGTGTCTCGGTCATGTCTACATAGTTCTCAAACCCGTAGAGTCCGCACGCTTAACGTTTCGATGACAGTTATATTATGAGTTTATATGTTTTGATGTATCGAAGGAGTTCGGAGTCCCGGATGAGATCGGGGACATGGTGAGGAGTCTCGAAATGGCCGAGACGTAAAGATCGATATATTGGACGACAATGTTCGGACATCGGAAATGTTCTGAGTGATTCGGGTATTTATCGTAGTACTGGAGAGTTACGGGAATTCGCCGGGGAGTATATGAGCCTTATTGGGCCATACGGGAATAGAGGAGAGAGGCCAAAAGGAAGGAGGCGCGCGCCCCCCCTCTTTGTGCGCCCTCCTCCTAGGCCGGCCGCCTCCTGTGACGCCTGGATAATCAAGCTACAGTAACCTCTGCTAATGATGTCACGTCACTTCGATTACTGTTGCTAATCTCGCATCAGTTCGAAATTGATTAAAATTCAAATTCAAAATTTGGCAAATAATAAAAGTTTTCAAACATTGAAACAAAATTGTTCGGAGTGTGCAGTTAAATGCCTAGGTAATTATAGTGCAGAAAACACCTTTTTAGAAAATGCCTAAATACATTAAAATGAAAGAAAACAAAATTAGACAAATAAATAAAAAGTAAAAGAACAAAACACCCCCCCACTTGTTTTCCCTGGGCCTTAACCCACCGCACTGGCCCAGCCCACCTCCCCAGCTCCTTCCTCTGTTCACAGAAGCCTCGTGGGCAGAGGAGGCGCGTCCATGGCCAGGGATCGCCACGCGCCGGCCATCCGAGCTCCCCGGCGAGTATAAGACCGTCCCTGACGCCCTAGGGTTCAGCCTCGTCCACTCTCCCTCGCGGTTCTCCCCCTCTCGCCCCAGATCCGCCACTCCGCTCGCAACCGCCGCCACCATCGCCATGGCCAAGCTAGTTCTCGCGGCCACCGTTGTCCCCGCAGGCTGAGTCAACGTCAGGGACTCCTCCGGCCACCTCTACTTTGACTACACGGAACAGATCAACCAGGGAAGCCCCTGCTATGCCGGATCGAGGCCTTCTTCCTCCTGCTGCCACCGGCGAACTTCGTCGAATCCGGCCACCATCTGCGCTACTAAGCTATCACCGAGCCTCCTTGTGCTCCCTCGGTGAGCTCCGCTTCTTCCCCCTCTCTTTCTCCGCGGATCCGCACCCGTAGCCGTAGTCGCCGCCGTGCCATGCCTCGCCGCTCGCTCCTAGCTGTGCCCTGGGACGCGCCTCCGCGTGCGAGGCCATCCCCCGGCCGAACCACCCGCACCATCGGCCGCGCCCCTACTCACCGTACCCTGCTTCGCTCCGGCCTCCGCCTGCTCCGCTCGCGCGTCGCCGCTGCCTCTCTGTTGCCGCCATTGCACACCGCCCATGCTCACCGCCGCTGCGCCCGCCCATTGCGCGCGAGTGCCCACGCAGCCCCGTGCCCGCGGGTGGCCTCGCCGTTGCTGCCGTGCTCGCATGCTGTCACTGCTGCCTGCTGTTGGCCATGGCTGCGCCCGCCCGCCTGCACTACAGCGCCCGCCGCGAACTCGCTCGCCCCGCCGTCCACCGGAGTCCTCGCCCCCGCACACGCCGCACCGCAGCCACCCGTCGCTGCACTCTACTGCTGCTCTGCTACAGTAACATTCAGTTACTGTAGCAGTAGCTAGCTTTTGTGCTGCTACGCCATTTAGCTCTCAGGACAGCCCCTAAACAATAGCTAATCAAGTGCTAACATGAGTAAAAATAATATGTGAAGGAAGTACACTTGACAATCTTCATTTTACCCCACTGGACCAAATCCATTTGATGCGCCAATTAAATCCTATGAAATTCAGAAAATGCTAAGTTCTGTTAGCTGAAAAACTGATAAACAGCTTTATTTTTATAGCTACTTTAGAGCGGTTGATGATCAAGCAAATGAACATTTATATGGAGGAAAGTGTTACTAACATGTAGATCGCAGAAAAATGCTCACAATTGATATATGGCACAAAATCATAGGATGTACAGAACAATAGCTATAGCCTCCGGAAAACAGCTAAGTGATGTTTAAAAACTGAGCAGTTCACAGACTTAGCAGAAATTCAGAGTTACCGGATATTGATTAAACTTCGGAAATTCTTAGTAATTCATCCGTAGCTCGGATGGAAAAACATTGTACATGAAAGTTGCTCAGAACGACGAGACGAATACGGATATGCAGTCGGTTCGTCTACCACACATCCCTAGCATAGTGAACATGCAACCTTCCCCCTTCGGTCCGTCTGTCCGAAAATGCCAAACACCAGGGATACATTCCCGGATGTTTTCCCCCTTCACCGGTAACACCTCCTACTGCGTTAGGTCACCTCTAGCACCGCGTATTGCCATGTTACGCTTTGTGATGCTTTGATTGCTCTGTTATTTATTGTGTTCCCCCTCCATTACTTCTTTTCGGTAGACCCCGATGGCTGCCGGTGAACGCCAGTTCGACTACGGTGTTGACGACCCGTCCTTCTTGCCAGAGCAACCAGGCAAGCCCCCCCCCCTTGATCACCAGATATCGCCTACTCTCCTATATACTGCTTGCATTAGAGTAGTGTAGCATGTTACTGCTTTCGTTATTCCTATCCTGATGCATAGCCTGTCCTTGCTACTACTGTTGATACCTTTACCTGCAATCCTACTTGCTTAGTATAGGATGCTAGTATTTCCATCAGTGGCCCTACATTCTTGTCCGTCTGCAGTGCTATACTATCGGGCCGTGATCACTCGGGAGGTGATCGCGGGTATATACTATGTACTTTATACATGATACATGTGGTAATTAAAGACGGGTTGGCTCGTAGGAGTACATGCGAGTGGATCTTTGAGGCGGAGCGACAGGGCAGGTTGAGACTACCTGGGTGAGAGGTGGGCCTGGCCCTGGTCGGCGTTCGCGGATACTTAACACGCTTAATGAGATCTGGGTATTTGATCTGAGTCTGGCCATTTGGTCTATACGCACTAAGCATCTACGCGGGAGTAGTTATGGGTATCCCGGCGTCGTGGTATCAGCCGAAGCCTCCGTGACGTCAGCGACTGAGCGGCGCGTGCCGGATTGGACTGGAACGCCACTAGGCTAGGTCTGATTCCGGCCGCGTACGCAACGTGCAGGTGTGCTATGGGTGATGGGCCTAGACCCCTATGCGCTTAGGTTTAGACCGGCGTGCTGACCGCTCTGTTGTGCCTAGGTGGGGCTGCGACGTGTTGATCTTCCACGGCCGGGCATGACCCAGAAAATTGTGTCCGGCCAAATGCGATCAAGCGTGTTGGGTTATGTGGTGCACCCCTGCAGGGAAGTTACTCTATTCGAATAGCCGTGTCCCTCGGTAAAAGGACGACCCGGAGTTGTACCTTGACCTTATGACAACTAGAACCGGATACTTAATAAAACACACCCTTCCAAGTGCCAGATACAACCCGGTGATCGCTCTCTAACAGGGCATCGAGGAGGGGATTGCCGGGTAGGATTATGCTATACGATGCTACTTGGAGGACTTCAGTCTACTCTCTTCTACCTGCAGCAAGACGGAGGTGACCAGAAGCATAGTCTTCGATAAGACTAGCTATCCCCCTCTTATTCTGGCATTCTGCAGTTCAGTCCACTGATATGGCCCTTTACACATATATCCATGCATATGTACTGTAGCTCCTTGCTTGCGAGTACTTTGGATGAGTACTCACGGTTGCCTTGTTCCCCCTTTTCTCCATATCTCTACCCGATTGCTGCGACCAGACGATGGAGCCCAGGAGCCAGACGCCACCGTCGATGACGACTACTACCCCGGAGGTGCCTACTACTACGTGCTGCCTGCTGACGACGACCAGGAGTAGTTAGGAGGATCCCAGGCAGGAGGCCTGCGCCTCGTTCGATCTGTATCCCCGTTTGTGCTAGCCTTCTTAAGGCAAACTTGTTTAACTTATGTCTGTACTCAGATATTGTTGCTTCCGTTGGCTCGTCTATGATCGAGCACTTGTATTCGAGCCCTCGAGGCCCCTGGCTTGTATTATGATGCTTGTATGACTTATTTATGTTTTTGAGTTGTGTTGTGATATCTTCACGTGAGTCCCTGATCTTGATCGTACACATTTGCGTGCATGATTAGTGTATGATTGAATCGGGGGCGTCACAAGTTGGTATCAGAGCCGACTGCCTGTAGGAATCCCCCTTCCCCACTCCTTGGCCAAAGTTGAGTCTAGACATTACAAAACTTTTACTAACATTGTTGTGTGCCTTACGGGCCCACGTCGCCATTCGGGTGATATTAGGATCTTTTACTCCTCGATCTTTACTCTGGGACTCTGATCTCTCTTCCCTTTGGGTTAAATGATTTTACTAATGCCGACTCTAGGTTCTCATAACTACTTCACCCGGAGAGCCCCTTACTCCAGATGATTACTTGGTCCACCAAAGGATTTCGAAGATACTCTCCGATGTTCTCTCGAGACTTTGAGCTTGTTGCTTTTGCAAGTCCCTACCACCAAAATATCCCTATGGATAATTACATACACTTGCCGTTCTTACTTTCATTCCCAGTTGGTCTTGATATTACAAGATACCCCGAAATACTCATCCTTGTTTCGATAATCCTTTGAGCTTACCACCTTGCTGTTCTTTGTCACCTGAATACCCCTACGGATACTTCTCGCACTTATCGAGTATCCGCTCATCCCCCAGTTGTTCATGTGTTTCACAATGGTCTTCGAAATACTATTCGATCCTCCAAAAATTCTTAGTAGCTTATTGCTCTGCAATACTTGTCTGCTTGCATGATGGATGCTTTCCATATGTCTGGCAATATTCGTTAGTATCCTTAGGCACCGTCATCTTGATCCTTTTGATTCAACATGAGTGCGAATGCACGCAATCATCAGTTGATCCTTTTAAATTATCATTCCGGCTCAGACGTCATTTTAAACATGAGCTGGTTCTCAACCAATCCAATTACCGTCGATTGTACCCCTTAGGTCTATTGAAGTTATCCACCTTTGATCAGAGCGTCTGCTTCTGATCCTTCGAATTGAAAATCACAATACCTCTGATTCTAAGCATCGAATCAGTCAGTTGTTTTTATAATCCAATGCCTTTGCATTGTTACTTCCTCTGGCTGTGTGCCGATGCTCACAACAGCTCTGTTATTGACCGGCAGATCCTTTAATGTATTTTATCCGCCAGTGTCCTTCATATTCAATAACTTTGTGAGTCTTTTCTCGGATACATAATGCCTTTGGTAAATTGTGTCCTCTGCTTTGTCAACCATGCTCTGCTTTCGAGCTTGTGTTATTTACTCTTGAAGTTTGTGGTATCTGTTCCTAAGAGGCCCTGATGGGTTGGACATATGCCTTTTCTAATCTGTGTGAACCCGGAAACTACTACGGGTCATACTCTACTGGTGTTATGTCAGATAAAATTTCAACACCAACTTCGTTGAAGGCAAGAAGTGAATGAAAGGTTATGCATTGAAGATGTGGGAGTCAACCTTGAACTTTGTGTTCATGCCCATGGACACGATGTAGATCCTATCATGCAAACTTCTTGTAATAATAACTATTTCCTTGATATAATATCATCTGATATCGGTGAATTGACCCTTTGCAGTCGTGGTCCTGACCATGTTCTCCTTTAAATACCATTTCTTAGGCAAGTGAAAACACTTGTCTTCTGCAGATCAATACATCTCCGCAACCCCTATGTCGATCTTCCTTCGAGTAATACCCTCTAGTATCTCGAGAATATCAAAAAAACTGTGTTGCTTCCAATGAGTCTTCATCTAGTATTGCTTCTCACTGATTTCAGATTTCCCTCGGGTTCCGAGTTAATAGTCACTCGAGAACACCGATATGTGAATCGATTTTGCAATCCGATTCAATAACTCTAAGTAATTTTCGTTGCTTACGAGTTTAAAAATCCTTCAAGTCATTCCTAGCCTGATCAACTATATCAATATCGTGCAACTTTTCAACTGTGTGCTACCTGGTCCTTATTCCCAGAGCACAACTTTCGACGATGAGCTAATCTTACGTCGATCTTCCTCGTCATATCATTTCTCCTTGAACAACAAACTTGATTTCGAGTTTGTGTCGTACCCATGGTTCCAGTAACCTTTTGCTTCACCATTCCCTTGGTGTGATGTCGTCGCTGATCGATTACATCTTCTTGAAACCTCTCGATAATTTTGTCGTGATCATCATCAACATTTTAACTTCTTCCGAGACGTACATTGAGTTCCTGATGAGAAATTCCATGCTTGCCCCCTCGATGATTTGTGTTAACGTCGACAACATTCTTGATTTCCCTCTCAACACAAACTTGTTCGTGTTTTGTGTTATACCTTGAGATCCTTGCTACCCAGCATTTGTTCTTCTTTACCTTGGAAGTATTACCATCTTTTATGTCAAGAAAGTTGTGAGGATTGCTCCATCTCTTAAGAATTCTTGCTATAATGATACTTCTCACCATCATCATTATTTCTTGGTCCTCGTGTTGATTCCAACCGGGGTACCCACAAGTGAACGGTGTTGTTTGGATTCTACCCTTCTAGCAACCCTAGTGCTTTGAAGTGAATGGTCGATAGTTTCATTCTAATTCTTTTGTTCATTAAGTCACCATTCTAACATTGTTCGTGCGACCCAACCCATATTTCGGGTGCACCTTTCAATCAATGTTTAATTGTGTATGCTTTCCTCGACCATACACCATTATATCATTTGATATGACAAATGTTATCTCCTTGTTCACATGGTTGAGGAAGCCCATCCTTTTGGAAATGTCAATGGATTGTCGCTGAGTCAATCAACCACCTCCTCATCCTCTCCTTGGTTTACCAATGAAATCTTGTTTCGGAACTCGCTTCCATAGTTCATTGCCCGAGAATGTTATAATGTCATCCCGTCAATTTGTGTTGCACCTTTTCTTCTCAGGCATCCTAAGACTGAGGTATCTGACATGAATCGGATCCGAACCTCGGTCATGTATGATGGTTGGAACATTTTCCAAGCATTATAACATTGGTCTTCATGTGACCTGGTAAGGTGATGTCATGCCTAGCACACCTGGCCGGAGGACCTATTGTTATAGTTTCCTTTTCTGCAAGATTATCCATTCTTCCATGAGGAAATTGTAAGACTTATTCTATAAGTTGTCCTTGATGGATCCTTTGTGTATCCAAAGTATGATCTTTGCTTGAAGACCATGTCAATGCTATCTCGAAGCATGTCTGTGGTACTCCATTTTTCAACAAGAACATTTGAAGCCCAAAGTTAAATGTTTCCTGCTCAATTATCCAAACACCACTGTATGGGTAATGTCATGAAATTTCTCTCCCTTTACCTAAAGAGTTTTCTACGTTATATCCTGTCATGGATATCGTGCTCTGCTTGTCCTTGGGAAGGATATTCCCCTGAAATATGTGTTTAAACACATTTTTCCTTTCCATTGTTCTGTTTAATCTGATAATCATATTTTCCTTTCCATTGTCTGGTTTAACCTTTCTTGTGATCTATATGATCTAAGAAGTAATAACTCACTGCTTATGTAAACCCCTCGATGTACACCTCTATCAGTAAGATCCTGTTACTATTGTTGATGACATTACGGTAGCCACCGATGGACGAGAACTTTGCCTATTGGTCCACCTTGTTCAACGAGCAGGAAAATGGTTCTCTTCGTCCCTCGCCCTTGGTATCGACGTTGTTGCCGACATAATCGATAGGCTACCCTCTGACATGCCTTTCCTGCATGATCACGCAAGACGTCTCCGCCCTTCCTACTTTTAACCCACATGGTGGGCCATAACCCCCAGTTCCACAGGATCAAAACCTGACTCTCCTGTACAACCATGTTTCTAATGGTTGTTCCTCGCACCTGGCCTCGTATGTAATTCATGAGCCACCTTCCGTGTGATCCTCAATTCTGGTACTAAACACAATACTTGTTTCCGTTGCTTTGAACCCCTTTCACACTCCGTTTCAGGCAACGAGCGATTGCCTACCCGCTTGAAACTTCTGATGGTACCTCCTTACCTTACTCTCGATATTTTCTAAAGTTTTAGTTCGAGAGTTACTTTCCGCCACCTTCCCCGATGTTAGCTACCAGATAGTCAACCTTGCAGAGGTCCGTTCTCCCGGAATATACCCACCCTTTATTCTTTCGTAAGTACGATAGAGTTCCCGAAGAAAGGAAGCCGACTTCATCATGATGACCTGGAGTAGAGAAATAAAGACATCATGGTGACCTCTTCGAGAAGAACAACCAACACCGAGAAGACCCGTTAGAATTTCGTAACCAAATCCCTTCCCCCTTACTTCCACTCTTAAATCTCAGGATGAGATTTCTTGTAGTAGAGGAGATTTCTTGTAGTAGAGGAGAATCTCGGGACGAGGGGTGCAGCCCCTTTTCCTTCTTCCTCTCCCCCTCTTTCCTTCTCTCCTACTCCAACAAGGAAAGGAGGAGTCCTACTCCCGGTGAGAGTAGGACTCCCCCCTTTGTGCGCCCTCCTCCTAGGCCGGCCGCCTCCTGTGACGCCTGGATAATCAAGCTACAGTAACCTCTGCTAATGATGTCACGTCACTTCGATTACTGTTGCTAATCTCGCATCAGTTCGAAGCCGATTAAAATTCAAATTCAAAATTTGGCAAATAATAAAAGTTTTCAAACATCGAAACAAAATTGTTCGGAGTGTGCAGTTAAATGCCTAGGTAATTATAGTGCAGAAAACACCTTTTTAGAAAATGCCTAAATACATTAAAATGAAAGAAAACAAAATTAGACAAATAAATAAAAAGTAAAAGAACAAAACACCCCCCCCACTTGTTTTCCCTGGGCCTTAACCCACCGCACTGGCCCAGCCCACCTCCCCAGCTCCTTCCTCTGTTCACAGAAGCCTCGTGGGCAGAGGAGGCGCGTCCATGGCCAGGGATCGCCACGCGCCGGCCATCCGAGCTCCCCGGCGAGTATAAGACCGTCCCCGACGCCCTAGGGTTCAGCCTCGTCCACTCTCCCTCGCGGTTCTCCCCCTCTCGCCCCAGATCCGCCACTCCGCTCGCAACCGCCGCCACCATCACCATGGCCAAGCTAGTTCTCGCGGCCACCGTTGTCCCCCCAGGCTGAGTCAACGTCAGGGACTCCTCCGGCCACATCTACTTCGACTACACGGAACAGATCAACCCGGGAAGCCCCTGCTATGCCGGATCGAGGCCTTCTTCCTCCTGCTGCCACCGGCGAACTTCGTCGAATCCGGCCACCATCTGCACTACTAAGCTATCACCGAGCCTCCTTGTGCTCCCTCGGTGAGCTCCACTTCTTCCCCCTCTCTTTCTCCGCGGATCCGCACCCGTAGCCGTAGTCGCCGCCGTGCCATGCCTCGCCGCTCGCTCCTAGCTGCGCCCTGGGACGCGCCTCCGCATGCGAGGCCATGCCCCGGCCGAACCACCTGCACCACCGGCCGCGCCCCTACTCACCGTACCCCGCTTCGCTCCGGCCTCCGCCTGCTCCGCTCGCGCGCCGCCGCTGCCTCTCTGCTGCCACCGTTGCACACCGCCCACGCTCACAGCCGCTGCGCCCGCCCGTTGCGCGCGAGTGCCCACGCAGCCCTGTGCCCGCGGGTGGCCTCGCCGTTGCTGCCGTGCTCGCATGCTGTCACTGCTGCCTGCTGCTGGCCATGGCTGCGCCCGCCCGCCTGCACTGCAGCGCCCGCCGCGAACTCACTCGCCCCGCCGTCCACCGGAGTCCTCGCCCCCGCACACGCCGCACCGCAGCCACCCGTCGCTGCACTCTGCTACTGCTCTGCTATAGTAACATTCAGTTAATGTAGCAGTAGATAGCTTTTGTGCTGCTATGCCATTTAGCTCTTAGGACAGCCCCTAAACAATAGCTAATCAAGTGCTAACATTAGTAAAAATAATATGTGAAGTAAGTACACTTGACAATCTTCATTTTACCCCACTGGACCAAATCCATTTGATGCGCGGATTAAATCCTATGCAATTCAGAAAATGCTAAGTTCTGTTAGCTGAAAAACTGATAAACAGCTTTATTTTTATAGCTACTTTAGAGCGGTTGATGATCAAGCAAATGAACATTTATACGGAGGAAAGTGTTACTAACATGTAGATCGCAGAAAAATGCTCACAATTGATATATGGCACAAAATCATAGGATGTACAGAACAATAGCTATAGCATCCGGAAAACAGCTAAGTGATGTTTAAAAACTGAGCAGTTCACAGACTTAGCAGAAATTCAGAGTTACCGGATATTGATTAAACTTCGGAAATTCTTAGTAATTCATCCGTAGCTCGGATGGAAAAACATTGTACATGAAAGTTGCTCAGAACGACGAGACGAACACAGATACGCAGTAGGTTCGTCTACCACACATCCCTAGCATAGTGAACATGCAACCTTCCCCCTTCGGTCCATCTGTCCAAAAATGCCAAACACCAGGGATACATTCCCAGATGTTTTCCCCCTTCGCCGGTAACACCTCCTACTGTGTTAGGTCACCTCTAGCACCGTGTATTGCCATGTTACGCTTTGTGATGCTTTGATTGCTCTGTTATTTATTGTGTTCCCCTTCCGTTACTTCTTTCCGGTAGACCCCGATGGCTGCCGGTGAACCCCAGTTCGACTACGGTGTTGACGACCCGTCCTTCTTGCCAGAGCAACCAGGCAAGCCCCCCTCTTGATCACCAGATATCACCTACTCTCCTATATACTGCTTGCATTAGAGTAGTGTAGCATGTTACTGCTTTCGTTATTCCTATCCTGATGCATAGCCTGTCCTTGCTACTACTGTTGATACCTTTACCTGCAATCCTACTTGCTTAGTATAGGATGCTAGTATTTCCATCAGTGGCCCTACATTCTTGTCCGTCTGCTGTGCTATACTATCGGGCCGTGATCACTCGGGAGGTGATCGCGGGTATATACTATGTACTTTATACATGATACATGTGGTGATTAAAGACAGGTCGGCTCGTAGGAGTACCCGCGAGTGGATCTTTGAGGCGGAGTGACAGGGCAGGTTGAGACTACCTGGGTGAGAGGTGGGCCTGGCCCTGGTCGGCGTTCGCGGATACTTAACACGCTTAACAAGATCTGGGTATTTGATCTGAGTCTGGCCATTTGGTCGATACGCACTAACCATCTACGCGGGAGTAGTTATGGGTATCCCGGCGTCGTGGTATCAGCCGAAGCCTTCGTGACGTCAGCGACTGAGCGGCGCACGACGGATTGGACTGGAACGCCACTAGGCTAGGTCTGCTTCCGGCCGCGTACGCAACATGCAGGTGTGCTATGGGCGATGGACCCAGACCCCTGTGCGCTTAGGTTTAGACCGGCGTGCTGACCGCTCTGTTGTGCCTAGGTGGGGTTGCGACGTGTTGATCTTCCGCGGCCGGGCATGACCCAGAAAAGTGTGTCCGGCCAAATGGGATCAAGCGTGTTGGGTTATGTGGTGCACCCCTGCAGGGAAGTTAATCTATTCGAATAGTCGTGTCCCTCGGTAGAAGGACGACCCGGAGTTGTACCTTGACCTTATGACAACTAGAACCGGATACTTAATAAAACACACCCTTCCAAGTGCCAAATTCAACTCGGTGATCGCTCTCTAATAGGGCATCGAGGAGGGGATTGCCGGGTAGGATTATGCTATACGATGCTACTTGGAGGACTTCAGTCTACTCTCTTCTACCTGCTGCAAGATAGAGGCGACCAGAAGCGTAGTCTTCGATAAGACTAGCTATCCCCCTCTTATTCTGGCATTCTGCAGTTCAGTCCACTGATATGGCCCTTTACACATATATCCATGCATATGTAGTGTAGCTCCTTGCTTGCGAGTACTTTGGATGAGTACTCACGGTTGCCTTGTTCCCCCTTCTCTCCATATCTCTACCCGATTGTTGTGACCAGACGATGGAGCCCAGGAGTTAGACGCCACCGTCGATGACGACTACTACCCCGGAGGTGCCTACTACTACGTGCTGCCTGCTGACGATGACCAGGAGTAGTTAGGAGGATCCTAGGCAGGAGGCCTGCGCCTCGTTCGATCTGTATCCCCGTTTGTGCTAGCCTTCTTAAGGCAAACTTGTTTAACTTGTGTCTGTACTCAGATATTGTTGCTTCCGCTGACTCGTCTATGATCGAGCACTTGTATTCGATCCCTTGAGGCCCCTGGCTTGTATTATGATGCTTGTATGACTTATTTATGTTTTAGAGTTGTGTTGTGATATCTTCCCGTGAGTCCCTAATCTTGATCGTACACATTTGCGTGCATGATTAGTGTACGATTGAATCGGGGGTGTCACACCTCCCCCCTTGATCCTTTATATACGGGGGCAGGGGCACCCCATAGAGACAACAATTGATCATTGATCTCTTAGCCGTGTGCGGTGCCCCCCTCCACCATAGTCCACCTCGATAATACTGTAGCGGTGCTTAGGCGAAGCCCTGCGTCGGTAGAACATCAACATCGTCACCACGCCGTCGTGCTGACGAAACTCTCCCTCAACACTCGGCTGGATCGGAGTTCGAGGGACGTCATCGGGCTGAACATGTGCTGAACTCGGAGGTGTCGTACGTTTGGTACTTGATCGGTCGGATCGTGAAGATGTACGACTAAATCAACCGCGTTGTGCTAACGCTTCCGCTTTTGGTCTACGAGGGTACGTAGACAACACTCTCCCCTCTCGTTGCTATGCATCACCATGATCTTGCGTGTGCGTAGGAATTTTTTTGAAATTACTACATTCCCCAACAGTGGCATCCAAGCCAGATTTTATGCGTATATGTCATATGCACGAGTAGAACACAAGTGAGTTGTGGGCGATATAAGTCATACTGCTTACCACATGTCATACTTTGGTTCGGCGGTATTGTTGGATGAAGCGGCCCGGACTGACATTACGCGTACGCTTACGCGAGACTGGTTCTAGCGACGTGCTTTGCACACAGGTGGCTGGCGGGTGTCAGTTTCTCCAACTTTAGTTGAACCGAGTGTGGCTACGCCCGGTCCTTGCGAAGGTTAAAACAACACCAACTTGACAAACTATCATTGTGGTTTTGATGCGTAGGTAAGAACGGTTCTTGCTAAGCCGTAGCAGCCACGTAAAACTTGCAACAACAAAGTAGAGGATGTCTATCATGTTTTTCCAGGGTATGTTGTGATGTGATATGGTCAAGACATGATGCTAAATTTTATTGTATGAGATGATCATGTTTTGTAACCGAGTTATTGGCAACTGACAGGAGCCATATGGTTGTCGCTTTATTGTATGCAATGCAATCGCCCTGTAATGCTTTACTTTATCACTAAGCGGTAGCGATAGTCGTAGAAGCATCAATATGATGACTACTTGATAGTTTAGTGCACCATGCTTAACGGCTTAGAATCGGGACTTCAAAGACGTTTTGAACGTCATGGACCATATGAGATGTTCCAGGAGTTGAAGTTAATATTTCGAGCAAATAACCGAGTTGAGAGATATAAAGTCTCCAACAAGTTCTATAGCTAAAAGATGGAGGAGAATAGCTCAAGCAGTGAGCATGTGCTCAGATTGTCTGGGTACTACAATCGCTTGAATCAAGTGGGAGTTAATCTTCCAGATAAGATATTGATTGACAGAATTCTCTAGTCACCATCACCAAGTTAATAGAACTTCGTGATGAACTATAATATGCAAGGGATAACGGAAGCGATTCCCAATCATTTCGTGATGCTGAAATCAACGAAGATAGAAATCAAGAAAAACAACAAGTGTTGATGGTTAACAAGACCACTAGTTTCAAGAAAAGAGCAAAGGGAAGAAGGGGAACTTCAAGATGAACGGCAAGCAAGTTGCTGCTCAAGTGAAGAAGCCCAAGTCTGGACCTAAGCCTGAGACTAAGTGCTTCTACTGCAAAGGGACTAATCACTGGAAGCGGAACTGCCCCAAGTATTTGACGGATAAGAAGGATGGCAGAATGAACAAAGGTATATTTGATATACAGATTATTGATGTGTATTTTACTAGTGTTTGTAGCAACCCCTCGGTATTTGATACTGGTTCAGTTGCTAAGAGTAGTAACTCGAAACGGGAGTTGCAGAATGAACAGAGACTAGTTAAGGGTGAAGTGACGATGTGTATTGGAAGTGGTTCCAAGATTGATATGATCATCATCGCACACTCCCTACACTTTCGGGATTAGTGTTGAACCTAAAATAAATGTTATTTAGTGTTTGCGTTGAGCATGAATATGATTGGATCATGTTTATTGCAATACGGTTATTCATGTAAGTTAGAGAATAATTGTTGTTCTGTTTACATGAATAAAACCTTCTATGGTCATACACCCAATGAAAATGGTTTGTTGGATCTCGATCGTGGTGATAAACATTTTCATAATATTGAAGCCAAAAGATGCAAAGTTAATAATGATAGTGCAACTTATTTGTGGCACTGCCGTTTAGGTCATATTGGTGTAAAGCGCATGAAGAAACTCCATGCTGATGGACTTCTGGAATCACTTGATTATGAATCCTTTGATGCTTGCAAACCATGCCTCATGGGCAAGATGACTAAGACTCTGTTCTCCAGAACAATGGAGCGAGCAACTGACTTATTGGAAATAATACATACTGATGTATGCGGTCCGAGAGTGTTAAGGCTCACGACAAGTATCGTTATTTTCTGACCTTCACAGATGATTTGAGCAGATATGGGTATATCTACTTGATGAAACACAAGTCTGAAACATTTGAAAAGTTCAAAGAATTTCAGAGTGAATAAAGTTTCTACGGTATGATCGCATAAGTAAAACATTTGAGTTACGAGTTTGGCCTTCAGTTAAAACAATGTGAAATAGTTTCACTACTCACGCCACCTGGAACACCACAGTGTAATGGTTTGTCCGGACGTCATAACCGTACTTTATTAGATATGGTGCGATCTATGTTGCTTCTTACCGATTTACCACTATAGTTTTGGGGTTATGCATTAGAGACAGCTACATTCACGTTAAAAAGGGGCACCATCTAAATCCGTTGAGACGACACCGTATGAACTATGGTTTGGCAAGAAACCAAAGTTGTCATTTCTTAAAGTTTGAGGTAGTGATGCTTATAAGAAAAAGTTTCATCCTGATAAGCTCAAACTCAAATCGGAGAAATGTGTCTTCATAGGATACCCAAAGGAGACAGTTGGGTACACCTTCTATCACAGATCCGAAGGCAAGATATTCGTTGCTAAGAATGGATCCTTTCTAGAGAAGGAGTTTCTCTCGAAAGAAGTGAGTGGGAGGAAAGTAGAACTTGATGAGGTAATTGTACCTTCTCTCTAATTGGAAAATATCTCATCACTGAAATCAGTTCCAGTGATACCTACACAAATTATTGAGGAAGTTAATGATGATGATCATGAAACTTCAGATCAAGTTACTACCAAACCTCGTAGGTCAACCAGAGTAAGATCCACACCAGAGTGGTACGGTAATCCTGTTCTGGAAGTTATGTTACTAGACCATGACGAACCTACGAACTATGAGGAAGCGATAATGAGCCCAGATTCCGCGAAATGGCTTGAGGCCATGAAATCTGATATGGGATCCATGTATGAGAACAAAGTGTGGACTTTGGTTGACTTGCCCGATGACCGGTAAGCCATAGAAAATAAATGGATCTTCAAGAGGAAGACAGACGCTGATAGTAGTGTTACTATCTAAAAAGCTAGAATTGTCGCAAAAGGTTTTCGACAAGTTCAAGGTGTTAACTACGATGAGAGTTTCTCACTCGTATCTATGCTTAAGTCTGTCCGAATCTTGTTAGCAATTGCCGCATTTTATGAAATCTGGCAAATGGATAAACAAAACTGCATTTCCTAATGGATTTATTAAAGAAGAGTTGTATATGATGCAACCAGAAGGTTTTGTCAATCCTAAAGGTGCTAACAAAATATACAAGCTCCAGCGATCCATCTATGGACTGGTGCAAGCATCTCGGAGTTGGAATATATGCTTTGATAAGTTGATCAAAGCATATAGTTTTATACAGACTTGCGGTGGAGCCTGTATTTACAAGAAAGAGAGTGGGAGCACTACAACATTTCTGATAAGTATATGTGAATGACATATTGTTGATCAGAAATAATGTAGAATTATTCTGCAAAGCATAAAGGAGTGTTTGAAAGGAGTTTTTTCAAAGAAAGACCTAGGTGAAGCTGCTTACATATTGAGCATCAAGATCTATAGAGATAGATCAAGACACTTGATAAGTTTTTTCAATGAGTATATACCTTGACAAGATTTCGAAGTAGTTCAAAATGGACCAGTCAAAGAAAGAGTTCTTGCCTGTGTTACAAGGTGTGAAATTGAGTAAGACTCAAAGCCCGACCACGGCAGAAGATAGAAAGAGAGTGAAAGTCATTCCCTATGCCTCAGCCATAGGTTCTATAAAGTATGCCATGCTGTATACCATATCTATTGTATACCCTACACTGATTTTGGCAAGGGAGTACAATAGTGATCTAGGAGTAGATCACTGGACAGCGGTCAAAATTATCCTTAGTGGAATAAGGATATGTTTCTCGATTATGAGGTGTCAAAAGGTTCGTCGTAAAGAGTTATGTCGATGCAAGCTTTGACACCGATCTGGATGACTCTAAGTCTCGATCTAGATACATATTGAAAGTGGGAGCAATTAGCTAGAGTAGCTC
This sequence comes from Triticum dicoccoides, assembly GCF_002162155.2. Classification (NCBI taxonomy): domain Eukaryota; kingdom Viridiplantae; phylum Streptophyta; class Magnoliopsida; order Poales; family Poaceae; genus Triticum; species Triticum dicoccoides. Next base: position 43,720,711 of record NC_041388.1, on the reverse strand, counting down.
CATGCAGAGCATTGTAGACATAGAAAAATGCAAAATACATAACGGATCTGAATGTGAAAGACCCGTTGACTAAGATTCTCTCACAAGCAAAACATGATCACACCTTAGTACTCTTTGGGTGTTAATCACATAGCGATGTGAACTAGATTACTGAATCTAGTAAACCCTTTGGGTGTTGGTCACATGGCGATGTGAACTATGGGTGTTAATCACATGATGATGTGAACTATCGATGTTAATCACATGGTGATGTGATCTAGATTATTGACACTAGTGCAAGTGGGGGAATGAAGGAAATATGCCCTAGAGGAAATAATAAAGTTATTATTTATTTCCTTATTTCATGATAAATGTTTATTATTCATACTAGAATTGTATTAACCGGAAATATAATACATGTGTGAATACATAGACAAACAGAGTGTCACTAGTATGCCTCTACTTGACTAGCTCATTAATCAAAGATGGTTATGTTTCCTAACCATGGACAAAGAGTTGTTATTTGATTAACAGGATCACATCATTAGGAGAATGATGTGATTGACATGACCCATTCCGTTAGCTTAGCACACGATCGTTTAGTATGTTGCTATTGCTTTCTTCATGACTTATACATGTTCCTATACTATGAGATTATGCAACTCCCGTTTATCGGAGGAACACTTTGTGTGCTACCAAAGGTCACAACATAACTGGGTGATTATAAAGGTGCTCTATAAGTGTCTCCGAAGGTACTTGTTGGGTTGGTGTATTTCGAGATTAGGATTTGTCACTCCGATTGTCGGAGAGGTATCTCTAGGCCCTCTCGGTAATGCACATCACTTAAGCCTTGCAAGCATTGCAACTAATGATATAGTTGCGGGATGATGTATTACAGAACGAGTAAAGAGACTTGCCGGTAACGAGATTGAACTAGGTATTGAGATACTGACGATCGAATCTCGGGCAAGTAACATACCGATGAAAAAGGGAACAACGTATGTTGTTATGCGGTCTGACCGCTAAAGATCTTCATAGAGTATGTGGGAGCCAATATGAGCATCCAGGTTCCGCTATTGGTTATTGACAGGAGATGTGTCTCAGTCATGTCTACATAGTTCTCGAACCCGTAGGGTCTGCACGCTTAACGTTTCGATGACAGTTATATTATGAGTTTATATGTTTTGATGTACCGAAGGAGTTCGGAGTCCCGGATGAGATTGGGGACATGACGAGGAGTCTCGAAATGGTCGAGATGTAAAGATCGACATATTGGACGACTATATTCGGACATCGGAAAGGTTCCGAGTGATTCGGGTATTTATCGGAGTACCGGAGAGTTACGAGAATTCGCCGGGGAGTATATGGGCCTTATTGGGCCATACGGGAATAGAGGAGAGAGGCCAAAAGGAAGGAGGCGCGCACCCCCCTCTGGTCCGAATTGGACGAGGGGTGCAGCCCCTTTTCCTTCTTCCTCTCCCCCTCTTTCCTTCTCTCCTACTCCAACAAGGAAAGGAGGAGTCCTACTCCCGATGGGAGTAGGACTCCCCCCTTGGTGCGCCCTCCTCCTAGGCCGGCCGCCTCCCCCCTTGCTCCTTTATATACGGGGGCAGGGGGGCACCCCATAGAGACAACAATTGATCATTGATCTCTTAGCCGTGTGCGGTGCCCCCTCCACTATAGTCCACCTTGATAATACTGTAGCGGTGCTTAGGCGAAGCCCTGCGTCGGTAGAACATCAACATCGTCACCACGCCGTCGTGCTGACGAAACTCTCCCTCAACACTCGGCTGGATCGGAGTTCGAGGGACATCATCGGGCTGAACGTGTGCTGAACTCGGAGGTGTCGTACGTTCGGTACTTGATCGGTCAGATCGTGAAGACGTACGACTACATCAACCGCGTTGTGCTAACGCTTCCGCTTTCGGTCTACGAGGGTACGTAGACAACACTCTCCCCTCTCGTTGCTATGCGTCACCATGATCTTGCATATGCGTAGGATTTTTTTTGAAATTACTACGTTCCCCAACACTTTTCCTACCAATCTATCCCCCTAGGAGCATGTGCGTAGTGCTTTGGTTTTTGATGGCTTGTAGATTTTTGCAATAAGTATGTGAGTTCTTTATGACTAATGTTGAGTCCATGGATTATACGCACTCTCATCCTTGCATCATTGCTAGCCTCTTCGGTACCGTGCATTGCCCTTTCTCACATTGAGAGTTGGTGCAAACTTCGCCGGTGCATCCAAACCTCGTGATATGATTCGCTCTTTCACACATAAATCTCCTTATATCTTCCTCAAAACAGCCACCATACCTACCTATTATGGCATTTCCATAGCCATTCCGAGATATATTGCCATGCAACTTTCCACCATTCCGTTTATCATGACATCTTCATCATTGTCATATTGCTTAGCATGATTATGTAGTTGACGTAGTATATGTGGCAAAGCCACCATTCATAATTCTTTCATACATGTCACTCTTGATTCATTGCATATCCCGGTACACCACCGGAGGCATTCATATAGAGTCATACTTTGTTCTAGTATCGAGTTGTAATCATTGAGTTGTAAATAAATAGAAGTGTGATGATCATCATTTAATTGAGCATTGTCCTAATAAAAAAAAGAAGAAAGGCCAAAAGAAAAAAAAGAAGGCCCAAAAAAATATATAAAGAGGGGCAATGCTACTATCCTTTTTTTCCACACTTGTGCTTCAAAGTAGCACCATAATCTTCATGATAGAGAGTCTCTTGTTCTGTCACTTTCATATACTAGTGGGAATTTTTCATTATAGAACTTGGCTTTTATATTCCAACAATGGGCCTCCTCAAGTGCCCTAGGTCTTCGTGAGCAAGCAAGTTGGATGCACACCCACTTAGTTTCTTTTGTTGAGCTTTCATATATTTATAGCTCTAGTGCATCCGTTGCATGGCAATCCCTACTCTTTGCATTAACATCAATCGATGGGCATCTCCATAGCCCATTGATTAGCCTCGTTGATGTGAGACTTTCTCCTTTTTTGCTTCTCCACATAACCCCCATCATCATATTCTATTCCACCCATAGTGCTATATCCATGGCTCACGCTCATGTATTGCGTGAAGGTTTATAAAGTTTGAGATTACTAAAGTATGAAACAATTGCTTGGCTTGTCATCGGGGTTGTGCATGATGAGAGCATTCTTGTGTGACAAAAATCGAGCATGACTAAACTATATGATTTTGTAGGGATGAACTTTCTTTGGCCATGTTATTTTGAGAATACATAATTGCTTAGTTAGTATGCTTGAAGTATTATTATTTTTTATGTCAATATGAAATTTTATCTTGAATCTTTCGGATCTGAATATTCATACCACAATTAAGAAGAATTACATTGAAATTATGCCAAGTAGCACTCCGCATCAAATTTTTTTTAATCATTTACCTACTCGAGGACGAGCAGGATTTAAGCTTGGGGATGCCTGATACATCTCCAACGTATCTATAATTTTTGATTGCTCCATGCTATATTATCTACTGTTTTGGACCATATTGGGCTTTATTTTCCAATTTTATATTACTTTTGGGACTAAGCTATTAACCGGCGGCCCAGCCCAGAATTGCTGTTTTTTTGCCTATTTCAGTGTTTCGAAGAAACGGAATATCAAACGGAGTCCAAACGGAATGAAACCTTCGGGAACGTGATTTTCTCACCGAACATGATCCAGGAGACTTGGACCCCACGTCAAGAAAGAAGGCAGGTGGCCACGAGGGTGGGGGGCGCGCCCACCCCCCTAGGGCGTGCCCCCAGCCTCGTGGGCCCCCCATTGCTCCGCCGACGTACTCCTTCCTTCTATATATACCTACGTACCCCCAAACGATCAGATACAGAGCCAAAAACATAATTCCACCGCCGCAACCTTCTGTACCCACGAGGTCCCATCTTGGGGCCTGTTCCGGAGCTCTGCCGGAAGGGGAATCCACCATGGAGGGCTTATACATCATCACCATAGCCCCTCCGATGAAGTGTGAGTAGTTTACCTCAGACCTTCGGGTCCATAGTAGTAGCTAGATGGATTCTTCTCTCTTTTTGGATCTCAATACAATGTTCTCCCCCTCTCTCGTGGAGATCTATTCGATGTAATCTTCTTTTTGCGGTGTGTTTGTTGAGACCGATGAATTGTGGGTTTATGATCAAGATTATCTATGAACAATATTTGAATCTTCTCTGAATTCTTTTATGTATGATTGGTTATCTTTGTAAGTCTCTTCGAATTATCAGTTTTGTTTGGCCTACTAGATTGGTTTTTCTTGCAATGGGAGAAGTGCTTAGCTTTGGGTTCAATCTTGCGGTGTCCTTTCCCAGTGACAGTAGGGGCAGTAAGGCACGTGTAGTATTGTTGCCATCGAGGATAACAAGATGGGGTTTTCATCATATTACATGAATTTATCCCTCTACATCATGTCATCTTGCTTAAGGCGTTACTCTGTTTTCTTGAACTTAATACTCTAGATGCATGTTGGATAGCGGTCGATGAGTGGAGTAATAGTAGTAGATGAAGGCAGGAGTCGGTCTACTTGTCTCGGACGTGATGCATATATACATGATCATACCTAGATATTCTCATAACTATGCTCAATTCTGCCAATTGCTCAACAGTAATTTGTTCACCCACCGTAAAATACTTATGCTCTTGAGAGAAGCCACTAGTGAAATCCATGGCCCCCAGGTCTATTCTCATCATATTAATCTTCCTACGCTTTATTATTGCTTTGCTTTTATTTTACCTTTTATTTTACTTTGCATCTTTATCACAAAAATACCAAAAATATTATCTATCAGATCTCACTCTCGTAAGTGACCATGAAGGGATTGACAACCCTTATTCGCTTTGGTTGCGAGGAGTTATTTGCTTTGTGTAGGTACGAGGGACTCGCGCATAGCCTCCTACTGGATTGATACCTTGGTTCTCAAAAACTGAGGGAAATACTTACGCTACTTTGCTGCATCATTCTCTCCTCTTCGAGGAAATCCAACGCAAGCTCAAGAGGTAGAAGGAAGTTTCAGAGGATGGTTGTGCGGCGAGGCAGGAGTGCCGTCGGTCGCGGAAGCCTAGGCTAGATCGGGTGAGGTGAGAGAGGAAGAAGAGAAACATCGGCTGGAGATTGAAGATAACCATTGAATTTTGATCCAATGGTTGAGAAAGGAGGGAGATTGACTGGCCCAAATTTTCTTTTAAAAAATTAGACGACTGACATATAGCAAATCCTTTATTCTGTACCCATTCAGGAGGTTTATCCAGTTTTAGTGTTAGAGAGCACATTTGCGTCTTAAGAGCATCTTCAATAAAATGCAAATTTAGAGACGTAAAACTAGGAGATGTAAAATCTACATCACAAAAAGTGCATTTTATATCTCAAAAAAGGCAACTCCAACAAATGACGTAAATTGATGATGTAAAAGTGCAAATGAAGATGTAAAACCTGCTAATGGCCGCGCGGCTGCTGTACGGCCGCTTGAACATTTAAATAGCAATAAATTTCAGATTTCTACCAATAAAAGTGCATCGTATCAATCAGAAGTTTGAAATCCTACGACCAAAAGTGAATTGTCTCAAACAAAGTTCTTGGTCCAACAAATTAAAATGCACATAAACATCAAACATAACACTCAATTTTCGTCCTCTCCATTGTAACTAGCGGCATTGATCATCATTATTAATGGCTTCTTTGTCAACGTTTTCATGAGTTGAAGTCTCGTTGTCGTGAACTCCATTGAAAGCCCCTTCACTGCGACTTCCCATGCCCATGTTGCCGCCGAAGCCATCTCTCATGCCACTCATGTTGCCACAAAAGCCACCTTCATTGCCGCCCGCGTTGCTGCCAAAGCCACCTCCCATGTTGCCACCAAATGCACCATTCATGGCACCTCCCATCATATTCATGTAGCCGCCCATTCCACTCCCATTCCTCCTGTCATGCAGCCTCCCGTTTCTTCCATGGCTCCCATGGCACCTCCCGTTCCTCCTCGCATCATGTTTCTCATGAGCATTTGCTTTTCATGCTCATTTCATCACGACAAAGCTCGACATATGCCTTTGCCTTGGGATCAAGAGTAGATGTGTCCATGAACATAAACTTAAGTGCCTTCTCTTTCACCATCTTGTACTCTTTGGTCGCCGCCTTCCTCTCCTCTAATTCAATCTTTCTCTCCTTGACCGCCGCCAACCTCTCCTCGACCGCCACCCTCTTCTCCCCGACCGTCGCCCTCCGCCGCTACGCTTCTCCCCTCTCCTCGATTTCTTTTAACTGCAACAATTTTTTTCTTCGGCATTCTCTTTCCTCACAACGAGAATGAAGTCAAACCCTTCTTTAAGATCATTGTCTTTGGCCTTGAAACTCTTCACTTTCTTAGTTCCATCGGGCCTATATGATTTAGTCACTGGATGAGGAGTGGGGCTCCTTCTCTCCCCTCCAGGGCCATCTTCTTCATCCTTCATTATCATGCTTTACTTTTTCGAAGCATCAAAAACTTCTCTAGTTTTCCGCTTCTCCTCATTCTTGAGCTCTTTGTAGCAATGATGGAAAGGGAAAGCCTTTCCTTTATTCTTCCTCTTCTCTTTTTTATTGTTCCTCTCTCAAAATAATCCTTACGCAATCATTTTCTACAAGAATACAATCAAGATGTCATCATCAAATAGGGAGCATCTCAATATTTGCGAAAAGTAGAGAAAGCACACATGTAGCAAATGATTACCAAGTCATATCACCGCAACCACTCGGGTTCATGCGCTCAACATTTGCCAAGCAACTGGCCCACTTTTGGCATTCGGTGTTGATGGTGCCCCAACGTTGATGAATAGCCCCTTGATCGAAAATGGCCGCTAGTGTTGCGCTCATCGAAGTACTCCTCGATGCGTTGCCAATACGTGTTCCCGGCTTGGTCGGTCCCAACGGATGAATCAAGAGAGACTTTTTAGATGCAATGCAAATCAACACATCTTCGGTGTTGGTATAATTTACGGTTCTTCCATTCATAACGAAGCCCTTTTCGCCCATGTCGAGATTATCATCATCAAACTAAGCATTATATTCTTGTGATGCATACTTTTGAGAGAAATAATCATCATTTGACGCATTTGTCGCACGCATGAAAGTTCATCATCAGGACTACAAATGGACGTACACGTAATCAACCTCACATTTTATTCGTGTCCAAAATTGAAAGAACAAACAAGAGCACAAAAAAATCGAATGATTTTTTTACCTTTGCTACATTTTGTCGAACACGTTGGATGCGGTGGTCGTGGGCGTGACCATATCTTCCTCCATGGCCAACTGTGGCGATGGCGAAGGTGGAGGAAGGGCTCCTTGGCTGGAAACGAACGCCAAGGCCGGCGGCGGCAGCTGATTGGTTGACGTAGCCGCGTCCGACATCAAATTCTTGGCCGCCCCATATTGGTCATTCCACATCGGATTGTGCCCCCACGTCGCTGGCCGCTTCATGCCTCCATCGCGGGGCTTGGTTGCCCGCTGCTTCTTCGTTGGCGGGTCGCACGATCGGTCGGGGTGGGGCAAAACCGGGACACCAATATGACGGCAGCGGCATGGAGGCAGACGTTGGATTGGGTAAAGTGGTCGTGCCGGCTGCGGTGGAGACGACGGGGTCATCGGCGTTGGCCATGCCGTCGGCGGCCGGCCAAATGAATGCAGTTGTGCAGTTGACACACACCCGCTTATTCTACATCTTCCGTAAATGGAGATGTAAATTTGCATCTCCAGGTGTTTGTGTTTTACATCCTCAAATTTGCATCTACAAATTCTACATTATCTGTTGGAGATAGGTTTTACATTATATGTAAATTTGCATCTCCAGCTGTTTGTGTTTTACATCCTCAAATTTGCGTCTACATTATCTGTCGAAGATATATGTTTTACATTATATGTAAATTTGCATCTCCAGGTGTTTGTGTTATACATCCTCAAATTTGCATCTACATTATTTGTTGGGTGCATCTACACTACATTATCTGTTGGAGATAGGTTTTGCATTATATGTAAATTTGCATCTTCTGGTGTTTGTGTTATACATCCTCAAATTTACATCTACATTATCTGTTGGGTGCATCTACACTACATTATCTGTTGGAGATAGGTTTTGCATTATATGTAAATTTGCATCTTCTGGTGTTTGTGTTATACATCCTCAAATTTACATCTACATTATCTGTTGGGTGCATCTACATTATCTGTTGGAGATAGGTTTTACATTATATGTAAATTTACATCTTCAGGTGTTTGTGTTATACATTCTCAAATTTGCATCTATATTATCTGTTGGGTGCATGTATGTTTTACATTATCTGTTGAAGATGGTGTTTGTGCTATACATCCTCAAATTTGCATGTACATTATCTGTTGGGGCATTATCTGTTGAAGATGGTGTTTGTTATCTTTTAAAGATGGTGTTTGTGTTATACATCCTCAAATTTGCATCTACATTATCTGTTGGATGCATCTACATTATCTGTTGATATAATTTTGCATCTCCAAGTGTTTATGTTATACATCCTCAAATTTACATCTACATCATTATCTGTTGGGTGCATGTATGTTTTACATTATCTGTTGAAGATGGGTTACACATCTACATTATCTGTTGAAGATGGATTTTACATTGGGTGCATGATCAAGATGGGTTTTACATTGGGTGCATGTATGTTTTACATTATCTGTTGAAGATGGGTTACGCATTTACATTATCTGTTGAAGATGGGTTTTACATTATCTGTTGAAGATTGGTTTTTTGGTCTTGGAGAAGTGCAAGTTAGTTCTACATTATCGGTTGAAGATGAATTTTGGGCCTGAAACAAAAATTGCATAAACTCCACACTATGTTCACGCTTAACCTCCGGAAACAAAAATTGCATAAACTCTGCTACGCAACATAGTGTGGGTTTTTGGGCCAGAAGAGGCACCACCTGTTCACGTTTAACCTCCGGAAACAAAAATTGCATAAACTCTGCTCCGCAACATAGCGTGCCCTTGCTCATGCAGGCTTCTCAGACACAACATTGCATCTCACGGCAGAACACTACTCCAGCAACTCTATCCTCATCTAGACATCCATACGGTCATAGAGGATTCGAGGTCTCAAACTCGTGAGCATAGTGCCATAAATAGAACACATAGAGCAAAGGGAACAAACATTACATGAGAAATTCTAACGAAATTCGGACTTGCTTGGTGGCAGGACTAGCTAGCAGATGGGACAGAGCGCACAAACTGTCAAAGGTACATGGAGAAATTAAGGGAAATACAGTACTACGTTTCAAGTGTTGCTCCAAATTTCTTAGCCCTCGCCCCACGTTCCGCTGCTTAGAATATGCCGGAGAGCATGGTCGCCGCGCTCGACAGTGCGGCTCCGGTGATGGCGAAATGAACGACGTGGTCGGAGTGCCCGTTGTCCCCGGTCAGGGCGACTGCCGCTCCGGCGATCGCCCCTGCTATCGCGCTGTTCTTCTGCAGCAGCACCATCAGGTTAACAAGCACAAGTTAGTTAAGCAGCCAGTTAATTCTAAAGCTGATCTGAAACAGCAGGTAGAAAAATAATTTGGAGATCGAGAAACCAACCCAGTCATGGTGTCCTCTGGCCTCTCTCAGGCCGTACGTTATCCCAGAGTAGACTCCGGCTGCCAATCCTACCGGAAGAACGATACATATTATAAGGTGTGCTATAAAAGAATATGTTCCGAGCTAAAATAGTTAGTTGGTGGCTTGGTGCCAAAATGAATACTAACCCCACTGGATGGCCTCCTTGCTTGCCGATTTAACCTGCAAATCAAGGTGCGAGCTAGTGGTCAGAGGGAGAAGAACCAGCTATCGAAACAGATAATTTGAGCCTTGAAAAGCAAGCCTTGCAGCTTACCACTGCATCGAGCGACTTCTGGCCGTCATCCCCTGTGGAGAGTCGAGTTCATCAGCTCAGGCTTAACGGAAACAGAGAGAAAAGAGGTACTGTCCAGGAGAAAAGAGGTATTACCTCTGGCGCTCGAGAAATGGCTCCTCTTGGCGGTGCTGTCCAGCCCCGTCGAGTCTCCTCCCATCCCTTCGACGGCGACGAAGTATGCCTCCCGCGACACAGCCCTCGCCGCTCCGACCTGCCATCATACCAGCCCGGAGCAGTCAGATCGGTTAAACACGAGACGAGCAGGAGAAAAACGATGGAGCAGAGCACGCGTGTACGGTGGTTGGAGAAAAAAAGGCACGTACTCCGGCGGCGCGGATGAAGCTGTCGGCGACGCGGTTGAGCAGCGGGTGGCCGAGGTCGAGGAGCGGGCGCCGGTCCATGCTCGCCACCTCGTCCTTGAGCGTGCGCGCGTCAAGCCTGCTGCCCATCTCTCCCTCACAGCCGGTCTTCTCTCTTCTCTTGCTTGCTATGGACTGCGTGCTGCACTGGCGATGCGATAGAGAGGTGCCGAGCGGTGGAGTCGACGGCCTCGGTTTTATGAACGGGGCCGGGGAGGCGCGCGCGGGTACACGCGTGGGGCGCCGCGCGGCGACGTGTCCGTGCCGCTCCTCGTGGCGGGCTGTGCGCGCCCATGGCGCAGGCGGCAGAGCGTTCGGGAAGATTCTCCATGCGCTACGAGGTAGAGGGGCGCGTGGCAGGAGAACGTTGGGCCGAGCTGAGGGGGTCACCGCACTACGAGAGACCTCCTTTTCCCTGAGGCAAACTACGAGACCTCCTGTTTGGCGTCAGACCAGTGGCGTGAGTGTTTTTTCCTTTTCCTTTTTTTTATTTTCTTTCTTTTTCATTTTTTCCTCCTTTTCCCTAAGACAAACTACGAGACCTCCTATTTTCTTTTTTCTTTTTTTTTTGCGAATCAACCTGTGGTTGAGTTGGTTATAGGTGGACAGTGGTATCCCCAGTCCAGTAGGGTTCAAATCCTTGTGCTCGCATTATTTCTGGATTTATTTCAGGATTCCGGCGATGTGCTTTCAATGGGAGGAGACGTTTCCGTCAATGACGAGGCGCCTACAGTGACTTCGTAAATCTCAAGATGATATGCCGACTCAGTCTCTCGAAGGTGCTTATAGGGGTAGGGTGTGCGTGTGTGCGTTTATAGGGGTGAGTGTGTGCGCGTGTATATGAGCGCTTGTGGCTGTACTGATGCTCAAAAAAAGTGGCGTGAGTGTTTTTTCCTTTTCCTTTTTTTATTTTCTTTCTTTTTCATTTTTTCAAAATGTTGGGATTTTCAAAAGGATTCATGAATTAAAATAAAATTGATTTCAATAAAATATTTTAAAATAAAACAATTCATAACTTTTTGTTTTGATTTTTTTCGAATTTGAATAAAAATAATAATTTTAAAATGTTCATAAATTTGAAAAATATTGGTGAATTTAAAAAAATCATTTTCAAAAGGTATTCATGAATTAAAATCCCTGTTAAAAATATTTTAGAATTGTTCAGCTTTAGTTTTGAAAAAAAGTTTATACCAAAAATATGTTCATTGTATATTAATTGTTTTCACTATGTATTAGAAAAATGGTTAGTGTGTATTGAAAACATGTTCAACATATATTAAGAAAATGTCTACTTTGTATTAAAAAATCATTGTATATTAAAAATTGTTTATCGTGTATTAAAAAAATTTGTTCATCATGTTTTAAAGAGGGAAAAATCAAACATTTTCTGAAATTGAGATCCGAGTGGTGCACACGAGGACGATTAACTCAATTCAAGCCATCAGATTGAGGTAATACACTACATCCTGCTTCTCCGTATTGATGATTCAAGCACCGTATGAGAATTATGGTTTATTTCTACAAGGGTGATGGTGTCCTGGACTAGGGGTATTCATCACGTCATCTCCCGACCAGTGGGTCGGGCTGAGGACCCCATGACGATTCACTAATGTGCCACTTCGGGCAGCCCATGACGTATACAAGGAAGATTCCACAAGACTTAATGATCAAGAGAAGGATCCCTCTCCACCGACATATCCAACTAGGAGTCTTGTTATCCTAGGCCTCCGGTACATTATATAAGCCAAGGCCAAGCTAGTCAATAGATCATTATGACATTTACCATCTTCATACCCCTAGGGTTTAGACCACAACTTATGATCTCGAGTTAGATCAACTCTGTACTCGATACGTCATCATCAATATAAACAAGAGCAGGACGTAGGGTTTTACCTCCCTCGAGAGGGCCAGAACCTGGGTAAAAACATCGTGTCCCTCGTCTCATGTGACCCATCGATCCGATCTCATAGCTTGGGCCCCCTACCCGAGATCTGCCGGTTTTGACACCAACACTGGTGCTTTCATTGAGAGTCCACTGTGTGATCGCAAAGAATCGATGGCTTATCTGCAGACCGTGCAGTTTTTCTGGATAGCGGGTTCGTGCTCACCAACACCGCTTCCTCGAGCGTTGCTTTGAAGAATCCTTGATGAAATTGTGTGGAATTGAGTCTATAATGACCCCGTAAAATTTCGTCGTATTCCGATGGAGGAATCTCCAGCGATCTACAATATACCAGAGCTCTGTCAAATTTGAAAGTGAATCCGGCCGAGTTTAGGGCGAGGAGTCCAGCGTCCAGGCCGGACATACTTTGAAAGATCCAACCGTTTATCAGCCGCAGAATTAGTATATCGATCACCCCTCAATTTTTCAGCTCAGTCCGACTGTCCAAACTTCGGGAACGGCTCGAGGAGTGCGTCTATTTTCAGATCTGTTTCCTGCGCGAAAACAAATCTGACCCGAATTCATCTTTTTTCATGAATGAGATATTGGACATCTTTTTGGAGGAATTTCCTCTTTCTAGGGTATTGTGTGTTGTTCTCAAACACGTGCCTACATATTTTGATTCTTTTGCGAGGCAATTTTTACCGTTGTGCCGATGTCAAACCGGTCCGACCACGTTGTTCCATGGTTGCCGACCTGTGCCAGCATCGACTGCGCCGTCACTCCATCAAGCCGACGACAACCACCTTTGATCATAACCTCAGCGAACCGACCAAGAGTTCGGCATCACGTGTCAATACAACATAACCACCCCATGGAGTGCACGGGGCTGGCATGCTGGCATCGCCGCCCGGTCACTTCATCAAGCTGGCATCGACCACAAATTTTGACCCGCGCCAGCATCGCCGTGCCGCCTCTTCTTCAAGCCAACATCCAACACGCAGACCTGCTTCGACACGTCGGTTGACATGGAGGCTTCGACATCTCTCCGCCGACCTGCTCCAACACCCTGGCTAGACCAGGGGCTTCGCCATCGCTTCATCGACATACTCCGAGGACTTCTGTGTCGCCAGCCGACCAACTTCATCATGTTAGCTGGACTAGGGGCTTCGCCTCGCGACATCAACTGTGCGACATCGCCACTTTGTCAATCCAAGATCTTCATTCGGGCACCTCGGGACCGGTTTGAGGGTTGGGACCTTGACCTACGGCAAGCTCGGCCCACGTCGTCAATGTCGTGCACATTAACCAGTTAAGTCGCTTTCATGCTCAAATTTTTTAAATGTTTAATTTTTGCTCGGCTCGACCACACATTATATTTGTGTTAAAAAATATGTTTGTCAAAAACTTAGTTTCTTAAAAACACTTGTTTTTCCCATGTTAATTGTGGGCTCTTAAATTTATATGAGCCGTTTTATACTAAATGTTTTCTTCTTAGTCGTTGCAAAGTCTTTTTTACTACTCTGGTTTCCGACGCGAGTGTGCGGTCAATATCCGGATAGCCTGGTTTCTCTCTAAAGCTGCTCGAGTTTAGTTCGCTAAACTGGCCTGAGAAACACTCCGCCTTCGGGATAGGAGGTTGAAACTAAAGGCTGACCAACTTGAAGTTTGGAGATCGGATGTATGATGTTAAAGCATGACGAAAGCTCAAATTCATTTTAAAGACCAATTTCGGATTGGCACCAAGAAACTTGATTTAGTTCGGACGTAAAGTTTTTACTAAAGTTTTTTGGTTTCCTGAGCTTATGGCACCTTTAACGTACTTATATGTTTTCCTTTCAGGAGGCGGGACATCCTTTTGATCGAGGTGTTCTGCGCGATGGTTTTGCTCGAGAAATCTTTTTTGACCCACAGTTTAGCACCTTTCCTGTCGAGCTGCACCTCGGCGTTGTCAAAACTGTAAGCCTCGCAGTACAATGCCGGATACCTTTAAAGCATATGCAATTTCAACGGGGGGCTGCGACTAGAGCCGAACCCACCAAAAGCCAAGGTACTCCATGGAGTCCTCGGCAAAACGTTCTTGGATATTGCTTTATATGCATCAGTTTTGAATTGTGTCTTCAGCAATACTTGGGTTGCTCGGCTCCTGTGCTTGCCTCCTACGTCCCACTTTGTTCGGCTAGGTGTGCAAAGGAAGAACCACTGCGACTGTACTTCTAATTTAACTGATAAAGTATCTCAGTGGAGGAAGCCAAAAACTGACTGTCACAATGAGAGCAAACAGGTCAGCGATCCGATGACTGTGTCAAACTATAGATCGACTAAGGTTACCCCATGGGCCTTTCATAAAATTGGTCGAAGTGTTAATGGCTTGACCTCGGCTGACGTTGAACACTAACAAGAGCCTGGTAACTGGCCTCCCAACTTTAAGCTCCAATGACTAAGTGAAAGTTATAAAGCCTGCATATCTGATTGCCTCATTTCCACTAACATAACCGCCTCCGGGCACTGAGACGTTGACTAAGGGTTGTCTTGTTAGTACGAAAACAACCTGCGTAGCATCTACAAAGGGGTGGAAGCCGGCAATGGGCCACTTTCAGATTATAAACTGTCGCAATGGAGTAAAAATAAACCATACCAAGGGCTCCTTGAGGCACCTCGGCACGGTTACATCGGGACTCCTGGAGAGCCCAACGTACCATCAATGTTTGTATTTAATATACGAGCGCTGCCTTCCATAATCATCATTATAAAGCCATAAATATGCATCAATTTGATTTAAGATTTTGGCCAAGCCAGGTTGCCTGGCTCCTGTGCTTACCCCCTACGTTCCCTATTGTTCGGCTAGAGGGTAAAGGGAGCACCTCTGTGATTATTACTACCAGGTCATCCGGGTTTGTACCTCAGACGGGTGAAGCCGAAAGCTAGCTGTCTTAAGAATATAATTGTTCGGCAACGACAGAAGTGAAAATTTATGTTCATTAAGACCATAGAGTTCAGGAACTTTCCCCGAACTAAATCCTCAATATTTTCCTCCCACATTGATCGGAGGTGAGGTTCCATGATCATGGTCATATGATAGCCTGGGAAAAGTAACTTATAACAGAACTATTTTTCCCAGAAGATGTTTTTACGTTAAATAGTAATATAACATATCTCTCAGCGTACCTTTGTTTATAAAACCATATGGCCGGATTGCCTTGTTTTCCATAAATCTTTGGCCTTATAAAGGCTTAATAAAATTGGAAAACACTCTTTGGCTACTGGCCAAGGAGGTTGAAGCCGATGGTCGGTCAACAAAGTTTTGTACAATGCGGATCTGAGCATTAATGATGTAAAGTACTTGGATACATAGAATCATTACACATATATTGTGATTAAAATCAATTTACTCCAGATATCGATCCTTAAGTCGGCCACCCTTGCCAAAATTAAGGCTCGGGGGCTACCAGGCTTCGCACTTCTCACTTAAAAGACATTAACGAGTTACATCGATCCCCTGTTCTGGTGTTGCCACCTGACCAGTGGCTCGGGGGTACTACATTGATGATTCAATGCAGACAATTTACAAAGTGCAAAAAAGTTTTCGAGGAGATTACGATCCTCAGGTTGGTCGGCCGCACCCAACCTGAGTCTCGAGGACTATGCACACCATGTCTCCATTGCTAAAAGTATGTTGCCGAGCAAGGAATCGATCCTTAGGTCGATTTTGCAAATCGAACTAAGTCTCAGGGGCTACTGGGATCAACGGTTTATGCTATCTTTTAGGTGCATGCCGGACATTGAGCGGACATACACCTTGAGGGCTACTGGCTATATATCCCGGCCAAGGTGGTGCACCACCTCGGAAGAAGTCCGGCATAAAGATCAGATGCAAGTGGCTAGCTCCATAGAGGGCATCTCCAGCGTTAACCTCGGTTGAACCCCTTCAACTTTTTCAAGACCGAAGTAATCTATGACACCTCAGATATAGTCCGACGTTGGTGCTCAGCTGCGAGATGACACCTCAGATGCAGTCCGTCGTTGGTGCTCGGCTGTGAGAGGACACCTCGGATGCAGTCCAGCGTTGGTGCTCGGCTGTGAGAGGACACCGCCGCATGGGAAACTTTGAACCCGAGGTGTGGAGTTAAATAACAAGGCATTGATAAAGGCCGAGAACTTAAAGGGGCTCCTCGAATACCTGACATATGAAATCTTCAGACATACCTCGGCGATCATCAAGATCAGAGATGGGAAGATTTGTTGAACCAGTTTTCAAGACCGACCACCGAATACGAAGAACAGTTTGGAAGAATCAAGTAGCGTCCCCAACTTGAAGACCGGTTCAGGGGGCTACTAATGGTGTCCTGGACTAGGGGGTACTCACCACGTCATCTCCCAACTAGTGGGTTGGGCCGATGACCCCCATGGCGAATCACTAATGTGCCACTTCGGGCAGCCCATGATGTATACAAGGAAGATTCCACAAGACTTGGTGATCAAGACAAGGACTCCTCTCCACCTACGTACCCAACTAGGACTCTTGTTACCTAGGCTGAACCCGTTTTCAAGACCCACGACCGAAGACGAAGAACAGTTCGGCAGAATCGAGGAGCGTCCCCAACTTGAAGACCGGTTCATGGGGCTACTGATGGTGTCCTGGACTAGGGGGTACTCACCACGTCATCCCCCAACCGGTGGGTCGGGCCGATGACCCCCATGGCGATTCACTATGTGCCACTTCGGGCAGCCCATGACGTATACAAGGAAGATTCCACAAGACTTGGTGATCAAGACAAGGACTCCTCTCCACCGACGTACCCAACTAGGACTCTTGTTATCCTAGGCCTCTGGTACATTATATAAGCCAGGGCCAAGCTAGTCAATAGATCATTATGACATTTATCATCATCATACCCCTAGGGTTTAGACCACAACTTACGATCTCGAGGTAGATCAACTCTGTACTCGATACATCATCATCAATATAAACAAGAGCATGACGTAGGGTTTTACCTCCCTCAAGAGGGCCCGATCTTGGGTAAAAACATCGTGTTCCTCGTCTCTTATTACCCGTCGATCCGATCTCACAGCTCGGGCCCCCTACCCGAGATCTGCCGGTTTTGACACCAACCAAGGGGTCGATTATAAAATCATATAGGGACTATCACTTCACATGTCCGGATGTGCATAAATATGTAGAGATACCGGTAAGGAGGCCCCTACCTCCCTTATATAGGTGGACAAAAGGTAGGGTTACAAGAGTCCTGGTCGATTTTAAAGGTATCCTAGTCGATCTACAACTACTTATTTGGGGGAGTCTTCATTTTGTCCCCCAAGGTGGTGTTGGACTCTGAAGAGTTGGTGGACGTATAGTTGTGGGTTTGAGCTGCTCAATCGCCGTTGTGCCTCTTCTGTCCTTCGTTGCTATACCTGATAGTCATGGCACCGTGAGTAGCCCCCGAGTTCATCAAGGTCTTGGTTGTTGATCCTTCTCGTTCCAGAATGATGTTCTTTGAGATGATGACTGGGTCAACAACGTCTTGCCATACTTGACCACTAGGCCTGGCTTGATGAGTTCAAAAGTACCTAAAATAATATTTGACAAAAATATTTGAGCCTGAAAGGCCTTCTGTTTGCGCGGTAGGTGAATTCTATGACCATTGTTAATGTAATAGGTAAATTTTGGTGATGTTTATCCTTTGCCTATTTCGGCTGAAGTTTGCCTATGTCTGTCTGTTGGCACATCATAAATTCAGATGAAGTTCTTCATACATCACCTAGTGCAGGTATGATCAGGTACTACTAGTAGAGCCCATCAGAGGTATATCTTTTGAAGTCTTCGTCTAAACCAAAATGAAACTGATAGTTACAGAGCATGGCTTGTTTCTTTAACGTGAGTTCGTGTAATTCTGATGATGCCTGGCTTTTTACCAGGCCTACAGAAGTCAGCTTGAGGTCGTTTAATTGTCACATCATAACATCACACTATAACTCATTAAGGTATTGCATATGATCTTGTCTGTTTTGCTAGTTTGTGCTCAGTCATGGAGTACGAGAGAGTCTATTTTTCCTAAACTAGAATAAACCTAGAATACCTTCAATTGACTAGAGAAACTTTCACCTGACTCATACCTGCATGCGGGGTAGTGATAACTGATACATCTCCAACGTATCTATAATTTTTGATTGTTCCATGCTATTATATTATCATTCTTGGATGTTTTATAATCATTTTATAGTCATTTTATATCAATTTTTTGTACTAACCCATTGACATAGTGCCAAGTGCTAGTTGTTTTTTTGCATTTTTTTACATCGCATGAAATCAATACCAAATAGAGTCCAAATGCTGCGGAACTTTTTGTGGATGTTTTTGTACCAGAAGACATCCAGTGGGCCGAAGAAGCACCTGGGGGTGCTCCGAGGGGAGGGAGGGAGTCTTGGATTAGGGGGTCCCTGGGCGTCCGGGCTATGTGATATGGGCCGGACTGATGGGCCAAGAAGATACAAGATAGAAGGCCTTCCCTTGTGTCCGGATGTGACTCTCCTTTGCGTGGATGGTAAACTTGGCGTTCGGATATGAAGATTTCTTTCTCTATAAACCAACTCTATACAACCCTAGGCCCCTCCGGTGTCTATATAGACCGGAGGATTTAGTCCGTAGAGGCAATCATAATCATACAAGCTAGACATCTAGGGTTTAGCCATTACGATCTCGAGTTAGATCAACTCTTGTATCCCCTATACTCATCAAAGTCAATCAAGCGAGAACTAGGGTATTACCTCCATAAAGAGGGCCCGAACCTGGGTAAACATCCTGTCCCCTGCCTCCTGTTACCTTCGATCCTCAGACACACAGTTCGGGCCCCCTACCCGAGATCGGACGGTTTTGACACTGACATTGGTGCTTTCATTGAGAGTTCCTCTGTGCTGTCGACAGAAGGTTCGATGGCTCATTCGATCATTCACAACGATGCCGTCTCGGGGGAGACTTTCCTCCCCAACCAAATCTTCATATTTGGCGGCTTCGCGCTGCGTGCCAACTCGACTGGCCACCTTGAGCAGATCGACAGCTACGCCCTGGTCATGAGATCGGTTTTGGAAATCTGAACCATGTCGATGATATCCGAGGAGGCTTGATCTTCGAAGGGTTCGCAACCCGGACCGCCGCCTCTGGCCTTCGATCCAGAGCAGATTACCAGGCCCGAGGACGGGAGTTTAGAGCCCGCCGGACTCCCTGCAATTATGGAACTTGCTACCGGAGATTTGGAGGGGACTGCGACATTGGCAAAACCGAAGACGAACCGGGCTCCCCTTGTCGCTAAAGTGCCGGACTACCCCTCGGACTCTGGATCCGAATTCTCGAGGTCCGTGTCAAGCAAGCGTGGCCAGGAGGCTCTCACCCGAGCCACCCCCGCCGACTATCGCTTCCCTGTCCAAACCTCGCTCCGAAACGAGGCTCTGGACTTGATGCGATCCCTCGCCATTACAGAGGAATCACTTCCGAATTACGCCCAACCCGGACTAGGGGCTGAGAGTGGGGAATTTTATGTTCCACCCACCACCCACTTCATAGCCACTGTCGAAGACTTAACCGACATGCTGGATTACACCTCCGAAGACATCGACGACATGGACGACGATGCCGGAGACAAACAAGGCCAAGACCCTCCATTTACTGGAGATGGATGGCCACCTCCACATACGACATGTACATGGTAGACACACCCAAAGAGGACGACAACGATGGCAAGAAGGATCCGGTTGAGGACAAGCCTGCTGAAGCACCTCCAAAGCATCGACGTCAGCGGCGCCGCTCAAAATCGCATCACGAAAAGGACAGCAATACCGACACTGGAAACGATAACACTCCGGAGAATGCCGAAGACCCCGAAGCCCCTGTCGAGCCAACGTCCGAACATGATGATTGGGAGGATGGGAAAGTTAACCCCGATGATCCAGTCGGGAACGAGGACTCAGAGGATAGTAACTACTTACCAATCTCTGAAGAGGATGTGAGCCTCAGTGACGAAGACTTCACCATGCCGGAGGAACCCCTCGAACAAGAGCGCTTTATGCGCCGGCTAATCGCCACCACAAGAAGCCTAAAAAAGAAGCAACAGCAACTCTAAGCCAAACAGGATACACTCAATGATAGATGGACTAAAGTCCCGGCAGCCGAGGAATATGGCCTCGAACGCCCAACCAAGAGCTACCCGAAGCGCAAGATGCTGCCACAATTTGACGATGAGGCCCTTGAGCCAATACCGCCAAAGTATAAACCTGCTGACGAACCTGATCGACCACCACGTGGATGGGACGGACCAGCTACTTACGCCAAACACCAGCCCGTGCCACCCTGCCCTCGAGGCAAGGAGGCAGCAACCCCGGGCTATACTATGACCTATGCAAGGACCTGGACAATAGAGCCGGTCAGACAAGATCTATCTATGGGTTAAGGGGGCATGCTCCAACACGAGAGGACGACCATCAGGCTTCAACAGGCACAACCTCACCTGGGCCGAAAACCACACTCAGACTTCATCCGAACTGCGCCGTGACATCGCCCGATACAGAGGCACTGCACACCCCTTATGCTTCACCGATGAGTTGATGGAGCACCAGTTCCCAGAAGGGTTTAAACCCGTGAACATTGATTCATACGATGGTACGACGGATCCCGCTGTATGGATCGAAGATTTTCTTCTCCACATTCACATGGCTCGCGACGATGACCTCCATGCCATCAAGTACCTTCCCCTAAAACTCAAGGGACCAACACAACACTGGTTAAACAGCCTCCCAGAAAACTCTATTGGCAGCTGGGAAGACTTGGAGGATACCTTTAGAGACAACTTCCAAGGAACCTATGTTCAGCCTCCAAACGCTGGCGACCTTAGTCACATAGTCCAGCAACCTGGAGAATCAACACAAAAGCTATGGACCAGGTTCTTAATTAAAAAGAACCAAATTGTGGACTATCCATACGCCGAAGCCCTCACGGCCTTTAAACACAGCTCCCGAGACGAGTGGCTCGCCCGACACCTCAGCCAAGAACAACTGAAGTCCATGGCAGCCCTTACCACACTTATGACCCGCTTTTGCGCGGGAGAAGATACCTGGCTAGCTCACAGAAGCAATAGCACCAGCGACCCTGGCACTTCCGAAGCCAGGGATGGCAACGGCAAGCCATGACGCAACAAACACAAGTGTCGAAGAAATAACGAAGATACTGAAGACATGGTGTCAACGCCAGATTCAGTGGATCCAAACCCGGTCAGCGGAAGAAGCCATTCAAAGGAAACAAGGATGGTCCATCTAGTTTGGACAGAATACTCGATCGGCCTTGCCAAATTCATGGCACCCATGATAAGCCTGCTAATCATACCAACAGGAATTGTTGGGTCTTTAAACAGGCCAGCAAGGTAAACGCCGAACATAAGGGGAAGGGGCCGCCCAGCGAGGATGACAATGAAGAGCCTCGTGCACCGAACACAGGGGGATAGAAGAAATTACCCCCGAGGTAAAAATGGTGAATATGATATACGCTACACATATCCCCAAAAGGGAGCGCAAGCGCGCACTAAGGGACGTCTATGCCATAGTGCCAGTCACCCGAAAATTCAATCCATGGTCAGCCTGTCCGATCACTTTCAATCGCAGAGATCATCCGACCAGTATCCATCATGGAGGTTCAGCAGCATTGGTCCTCGACCCAATTATCGACGGATTCCATCTCACACGAGTCCTTATGGATGGTGGCAACAGCCTTAACCTGCTTTATCAGGACACAGTCTGCAAATGGGCATCGATTCATCAAGAATCAAGCCCACCAAAACCACCTTTAAAGGAGTAATACCTAGCGTTGAAGCCCGCTGCATGGGCTCGGTAACACTGGAAGTGGTCTTTGGTTTGGCGGACAACTTCCGAAGCTAAGAGTTGATCTTCGACGTCGTCCCTTTCCGCAGCGGTTATCACTCACTGCTCGGAAGAACCACCTTCGCCCGCTTCAACGCGGTCCCGCATTATGCTTACCTAAAGCTCAAAATGCCTGGACCTCGCGGCGTTATTATAGTCAATGGGAACATGGAGCGCTCCCTCCGTACTAAGAGCATACCGCGGCTCTCATAGCTGAAGCACAGGCTGGCCTTATCAAGCAGAATATTACCCCGGTAGTCAAGCCCCCGGACACTCTCAAACGAGTGTGGTCTACCCCACAGAATGACTGCCCGGCTCGTCTAGAGCTAGATTAGCAATCCCGCCTCTATCATAACCCCAGCTAGATGGCGGCATACGTACCGCGCATACATAACTATGCACTAAAGATACCATGGGCATGGACGGAGGAATACGGAAAACACGGTCCACGGGCACGGCTCGACCCTATCCAGACCTTATATTTTTCCATCTTTTTCTTCTAGTTTTTCTTTTTCAGGTTCTTTACAACCCACACCACTCTTCGATGGTACTTAGGGTCCTTTTCCAGGCCCCTTATCTACACTCGATCGTTGATCCTCTCAAAGGACCATACACTATGGGGAAAAGCGGCGTAGACGTGTGGCAGAGTGTCCAAAGGATCTTCAAGATCATCTTTTCAAATTTAGGACGTGCATACAACTTTCCCTCGTTCTCGGCATGTAAAATGGCCTTGACGCTTATGGAATTTTCTGTAAAAATACGTTTTGGCGTACCAATCAGACTATAAATGGAAACAGTTTCGCCCAACCTTGTTCGGTATTAGCTTATTTCTTAATACGTCTTCCCACTTTACGTCCGAATTGGCATATACACCTTGGTACGACTTAAATCGCCAGGGGCTCTATTTCAAACCATATATATATTCTCAACAATAGAAAGTCTGAACACTCTTAGAGTACACTTCGGCGTCCCGAATACTGCATTATATGCATCAGATCCGAATCACATCTTTGATCAATAGTTGGGTTGCCCGGCTCCTGTGCTTGCTACCTTACGTTCCATTTTTTCCGGCTAAGCTAGTAAAGGGGGAACTACTGTGATTGTGTTTCCGGCTGGCCTGGTCAAACACCTTAGTAGATAAAGCTGAAAACTGACTGTTGTGATGCAGCGAGAGCTGGTCAGCAATTCGATGACTTACTAAATCTCTAGCGATTTCTTCCGTATTACACGAAGGGCTGGCTTTTTCCAGTCAAGCGCTTAAGGCATCTAAGTTTGATAGCTGCTTACGTACCAGGGGCTACCCTATAGTCCCATTGTCAAACTCCTATGGCTAAGTGAGAATGATAAAACTGTGTAGTTCGATTGCCTGGTTGACCGTGCTACCACCTCCTTTACGGACCAAGACGTTGGGTCAAAGTGTGGTCACGCGCCATCCCGAGCACCCCCGTAGTATCTACGTGGGGGCTGAAGCCGACAACTGGTAAACTCTCAAGAATTATAAATGGCCGCACAGGGGGAATAACACTTTAAGATAAATGCATACAATATATTACACAACCTGGGTTTATAATACATTGTCCGGGTAGCCCGGATACATTTACTCGAACATGATATCCTTCGAGCACTGACCCTCTATCAAACAGGCACCCTCGAGGACGTCTTCGAAATAGTGCTCCGGCTTGCGGCGGTCCTTGCCTCTAGGCAGACCCTCAACCGCCACGTCAGCGACCTTCATCTTCGCCCAGTGCATCTTAACACGGGCAAAGGCCATCCGCGCACCTTCTATACACGCTGAGCGCTTTACGGCCTCTACTTGGGGCAGGGCATCACCAAGCCGCTTGACCAAGTCGAAGTAGATGCTCGGAATGGGTCCGGCTGGCCATAGCCGGACTATGATGTCCTTCATGGCCAAACCAAACATCCTATGCAGCTCTGCCAGCTACATCATCTGATTGTTCAGCAGCGCTGGTCGCTCCAGCGCCAAGTACTGCAACCAAAAGAGCTTCTCCGCCGCGTTCCCTTCTTGGGCCCGGAAATACTGGGCGGCGTCGGCAGCACTCCTCGGGAGATCCGCAAAAGCGTCTAGAGCACTCCACAGTCGATTTAGCAAAGCATATCTTAGACCGCCTAATATACTCTATAAAAGAAAAGGCTTACCAGCCGCTATCTGTCCGGCTTGCTTGATCTCCTCGCGAGTCGCCCGGGACTCGGACCGCGCCTCCTTCGCAACTTGAAGAGCCTTGGTGAGTTCGGCCGCTTCGGCCTTGTTACTCTCCTCCAAGGACTCACACTTGTTGGTGGCTTCCTAGAGCGCTTGCTCTACTTCAGTCACCCTTGCCTCATACTAAAGGCGGGCGGCCTTTTCGGCCTCTACATCTGCAGCCGCTTTCTCTGCGGCCACTTTGCTCGCCCTCGCCTCCTCCTTGGCTTCGGCAAGGGCACTCTTGAGGGCCTCGACCTTGGCCGCGCTACCTACAATAATTTACATAGTAGCGCATGAGCTTAAACTCTGTGTTTGCATTAAAATTTAGGCTTGTAAAGGGATCTTTTCAAAAAAAGCCATACCTTGGGCCTCATCGAACCGCTTGTTAATACAATCAATCTCATCGTCAGCCAGCTTCAGTTTTCTCTGGAGTTCGGACACTTCAGCATCCTTAGCTGAAGCCGTCAATAGTGAAGCCTGTTTATCAAAATAGATGAACGTGTTATCTCCGGGGACTATTTGATCCTCTATCTGGCTCTTTTTTCCAAAGACCCAAACAGAGTCTCAAGGGCTACTATCTATATACATGCATATTCTTCCAATACGAAAAGCGGCTAAAAGCATGTTATATCACGTACCTCAAAACCTGTTAACAGGCTAGTGAAAGCTTCGTTCAGACCGCTTTTGGCGGACTGAACCCTCTCAACCACCGTACCCATCAGGGTACGGTGCTCTTCCACGATGCTACCTCTTGAGCACTGCGTTGGTTTTCCCCGAAGAGGAAGGGATGATGCAGCAAAGTAGCGTAAGTATTTCCCTCAGTTTTTGAGAACCAAGGTATCAATCCAGTAGGAGGCTACGCGTGAGTCCCTCGTACCTGCACAAAGCAAATAGCTCCTCGCAACCAATGCGGTAAGGGGTTGTCAATCCCTTCACAGTCACTTACGAGAGTGAGATCTAATAGATATGATAAGATAATATTTTTGGTATTTTTGTGATAAAGATGCAAAGTAAAATAAAAGCAAAGGAAATAACTATGTATTGCAAGATTAATATGATGAAGATAGACCCGGGGGCCATAGGTTTCACTAGTGTCTTCTCTCAAGAGCATAGGTATTTTACGGTGGGTGAACGAATTACTGTTGAGCAATTGACAGAATTGAGCATAGTTATGAGAATATCTAGGTATGATCATGTATATAGGCATCACATCCGAGACAAGTAGACCGACTCCTGCCTGCATCTACTACTATTACTCCACTCATCGACCGCTATCCAGCATGCATCTAGAGTATTAAGTTCATGAAAACAGAGTAACGCCTTAAGCAAGATGACATGATGTACAGGGATAAACTCATGCAATATGATGAAAACCCCATCTTGTTATCCTCGATGGCAACAATACAATACGTGCCTTGCTGCCCCTACTGTCACTGGGAAAGGACCCCGCAAGATTGAACCCAGAGCTAAGCACTTCTCCCATTGCAAGAAAGATCAATCTAGTAGGCCAAACCAAACTGATAATTTGAAGAGACTTGCAAAGATAACCAATCGTACATAAAAGAATTTAGAGAAGATTCAAATATTGGTCATAGATATACTTGATCATAAACCCACAATTCATCGGTCTCAACAAACACACCGCAAAAAGAAGATTACATCGAATAGATCTCCACAAGAGAGGGGGAGAACATTGTATTGAGACCCAAAAAGAGAGAAGAAGCCATCTAGCTAATAACTATGGACCCGTAGGTCTGAGGTGAACTACTCACACTTCATCGGAGGGGCTATGGTGTTGATGTAGAAGCCCTCCGTGATGGATACCCCCTCCGGTGGAGTTCCGGAACATGCCCCAAGATGTGATCTCATGGATACAGAAAGTTGCGGTGGTGGAATTAGGGTTTTGGCTCCGTATCTAATCGTTTGGGGGTACGCAGGTATATATAGGAGGAAGGAGTACGTCGGTGGAGCAACAGGGGGCCCACGAGGGTGGAGGGCGCGCCTGGGGGGGGGGAGGCGCGCCCCTACCTCGTGGCCTCATCCTTTGTTTCTTGACATAGGGTCCAAGTCTCCTGGATCATGTTCGGTGAGAAAATCACGTTCCCGAAGGTTTCATTCCATTTGGACTCCGTTTGATATTCCTTTTCTTTGAAACTCTAAAATAGGCAAAAAAAACAGCAATTCTGGGCTGGGCCTCCGGTTAATAGGTTAGTCCCAAAAAATATAAAAGTGGATAATAAAGCCCAATAATGTCCAAAACAGTAGATAATATAGCATGGAGCAATCAAAAATTATATATACGTTGGAGACGTATCAAGCATCCCCAAGCTTAATTCCTGCTTGTCCTCGAGTAGGTAATGATAAAAACAGAATTTTTGATGCGGAGTGCTACTTGGCATAATTTTAATGTAATTCTTCTTAATTGTGGTATGAATATTCAAATCCGAAAGATTCAAGAAAAAAGTTCATATTGACATAAAAATAATAATACTTCAAGCATACTAACTAAGCAATTATGTCTTCTCAAAATAACATGGCTAAAGATGTATGTATAGTATCTTCAAATACTTACCATTCGGCCGGGGTCTTCGGCCCGAGGTGCCGCTCGAGGATGACTTTGGTGTCCGAATCCGAATCATCCGAAAGGGAAATCTTCCCCTTCTTGGACGCCTCTACTTCAAGGTCCACGGACGCCGCCCTTTTTTCTCTCCCTTGAGGGGTGAATTGGTCTCCTCCTCTTCCTCATCATCTTCATCTCTCTAGTGGGAGGAGAGAACCTCGGTGTCTTCGGACGCGATGTTCTAAGTACCTTTACGGTGGAGGCCACTTCTGGCCTCCTTGTCCTTCGTGGGCTTCTTCTCCGGCGCCTGATATGACGCCGGAACCAACATCTTCGTTAGCAGAGGGATAGATGGGTCTTCGGGCAGCGGAGCCGGACATTTGATCCGCTCCGCTTTCTTCGTCCAGACCTGAAGGAGGAAAGGAAGGCTTAGCATACTCCTCAAATCTACAAGTAGAGCTTATGTTTGGAAATCTGAAAACATACTAGAGTGGCAGGGTGAGGGCAGTCGAGGCCGAGGTCTTCGGTCGTCCCCGGCCACGACTTTTGGGCCTTGAAAAGCAGCTTCTAGATTTCTTTGTGCGTCGTGCCGAAGAATTGCTGCAGGGTCCGAGGGCTGGCCGGATTGAACTCCCACATATGGAGAGTTCGGCGCTGGTAGGGGAGAATTTGGCGAAAAAGCATCACCTAGATCACATTGGCGAGGCTGGCGGTCTTCTCTATCACGCCCTTGATGCACTTCTGCAGCGTCATCACCTCATCGGATGATGCCCAGTCCAGGCCCTTTTTAACCCATGATGTGAGCCGCATTGGAGGCCCAGATTTAAACACAGGAGTGGCGACCCATGTGGCGTCACGAGGTTCTATGACATAGAACAAGTCCTGTTGCCATCCCTTCACGGTTTCCATGAAGGCCCCCTAGGGCCAAGTGACGTTGGGGAGCTTGCTCACCATGGCGCTGCCGCACTCCGCGTGTTGACCATCGACCACTTTCGGCTTCAC
>NC_041388.1:43684102-43692655 GCF_002162155.2 Triticum dicoccoides | reverse complement strand
GTGGAGGAAGGAATTTAGGGCTAGATCGTGAAATTCTAGCCCGTAATAGAATATGAGCCCGCGGACAAAAGGGTGGAGAGGAAACCCTAGTCCGCAGAGAAAGTGGAGGATAAATACTACCCCCTCATTGGACTCAAGAGTGGGGATGATATGCTTTTTGGGAGGAAGCCGGTGGGCGATTTCCGTGGCCAAGTACCCAGCTTCCCGGAGTTCCTTGATGTTCTCCTCCGTGACGGAGGAGGCCATCCACTTGCCCCGAGCACCAGATCTGGACATGGCTAGAGTGTTTGCTGGGGACGGAAAGAATTGAACTCGGGCACTGGAGCTCGAGGGCGGATGGGCTGAGGAGGAAAAGGCGTGGGGGTAAAAAGACGGGTCCTTATCTTCTTATAAAGGCAGTGAATATCAAGCGTCCCTCCCACGAGCCTTAAAGCTCGCCTATTCCCAAGGGGTCGTGCAAACGACACGGTTGGATTACCGAAACCCGTATTGATGAGAATCCCACAATAAGTGGACACGATATCTGCTTTGACAAGACGTGTCATGAGGACTGCGCCTCGAAATTCGAAGCAGGAGGCTAAAAAGGGTTCGAAATAATAAAAAGGCCAGAACATAACGTCTTGCCGAAAAAGCTGTCAATAAACACAACTTATTTTGTCTAAGTATTCTGACCTTGTGGTTCAGGGTTGTGACGTTTATGTAGAGCCGAACATAGTTCTTTTGACCAACTGCTTTGGAGTATTCGAAGGAGGAACCAGTCTTGCAATGCCGAAGACAATCCGCGCTGAACACATCGTCATTGAAGCGTGGTTTAGGGGCTACTGAGGGAGTCCTGGATTAGGGGGTCCCCGGGCGTCCGGGCTATGTGATATGGGCCGGACTGATGGGCCAAGAAGATACAAGATAGAAGGCCTTCCCCCGTGTCCAGATGGGACTCTCCTTTGCATGGATGGCAAGCTTAGCGTTCGGATATGAAGATTCCTTTCTCTGTAAACCGACTGTGTACAACCCTAGGCCCCTCCGGTGTCTATATAAACAGGAGGGTTTAGTCCGTAGAGGCAATCATAATCAAACAAGCTAGACATCTAGGGTTTAGCAATTACGATCTCGAGGTAGATCAACTCTTGTAACCCCTATACTCATCAAAGTCAATCAAGCAGGAAGTAGGGTATTACCTCCATAAAGAGGGCACGAACCAGGGTAAACATCGTGTCCCCTGCCTCCTGTTACCTTCGATCCTCAGATGCACAGTTCGGGACCTGATACGTCTCCAACGTATCTATAAATTTTGATTGTTCCATGCTATTATATTATCCACTAGGATGTTTTATATGCATTTATATGCTATTTTATATGATTTTTGGGACTAACCTATTAACCTAGAGCCCAGTGCCAGTTTCTGTTTTTTCCTTGTTTTTGAGTATCGCAGAAAAGGAAAACCAAACGGAGTCCAATTGACCTGAAAATTCACGGAGATTATTTTTGGACCAGAAGAAGCCCACAGAGTACCGGAGATGGGCCAGAAGAGTCCCGAGGCACCCACGAGGGTGGGGGGGCGCCCTACCCCCCATGGGCGCGCCCCTACCCCGTGGCCATCTCGGGGACCCACCTGACTTATTCCCGATGCCAAAACCTCTTATATATACCCAAACTTCCAGAACATAACCTAGATCGGGAGTTCCACCGCCGCAAGCCTCTGTAGCCACCAGAAACCAATCTAGACCCATTCCGGCACCCTACCAGAGGGGGGAATCCCTCTTCGGTGTCCATCTTCATCATCTCGGCGCTCTCCATGACGAGGATGGAGTAGTTCACCCTCGGGGCTGAGGGTATGTACCAGTAGCTATGTGTTTGATCTCTCTCTCTCTCTCTCTCTCGTGTTATTGATTCGAAACGATCTTGTTGTATCACGAGCTTTGCTATTATAGTTGGATCTTATGATGTATCTCCCCTATACTCTCTTGTAATGGATTGAGTTTTCCCTTTGAAGTTATCTTATCGGATTGAATCTTTAAGGATTTGAGAACACTTGACATATCTCTTGCATGTGCTTATCTGTGGTGACAATGGGGTATGACGTGATCCACTTGATGTATGTTTTGGTGATCAACTTGCGAGTTCCGTGACCTTGTGAACTTATGCATAGGGGTTGGCACACGTTTTCGTCTTGACTCTCCGGTAGAAACTTTGGGACACTCTTTGAAGTTCTTTGTGTTGGTTGAATAGATGAACCTGAGATTGTGTGATGCATATCGTATAATCATACCCCACGGGTACTTGAGGTGACATTGGAGTATCTAGGTGACATTAGGGTTTTGGTTGATTTGTGTCTTAAGGTGTTATTCTAGTACGAACTCTAGGATAGATCGAACGGAAAGAATAGCTTCATGTTATTTTACTACAGACTCTTGAATAGATCGATCAGAAAGAATAACTTTGAGGTGGTTTCATACCCTACAATAATCTCTTCGTTTGCTCTCCGCTATTAGTGACTTTGGAGTGACTCTTTGTTGCATGTTGAGGGATAGTTATATGATCCAATTATGTTATTATTGTTGAGAGAACTTGCACTAGTGAAAGCATGAACCCTAGGCCTTTTTTTCCTAGCATTGCAATACCGTTTTTTCTCACTTTTATCATTAGTTACCTTGCAATTTTTATATTTTCAGATTACAAAAATCTATATCTACCATCCATATTGCACCTGTATCACCATCTCTTCGACGAACTAGTGCACCTATACAATTTACCATTGTATTGGGTGTGTTGGGGACACAAGAGACTCTTTGCTATTTGGTTGCAGGGTTGTTTGAGAGAGACCATCTTCATCCTATGCCTCCCACGGATTGATAAACCTTAGGTCATCCACTTGAGGGAAATTTGCTACTGTCCTACAAACCTCAGCACTTGGAGGCCCAACAACGTCTACAAGAAGAAGGTTGTGTAGTAGACATCAAGTTCTTTTCTAGGTCCTTTGCCGGGGTGGTTAGCGCTTGAAGGTATATCTTTAGATCTTGCAATCGGATCTTTTTGTTTCTTGTTTTATCACTAGTTTAGTCTATAAAATAAAACTACAAAAAAAGGAATTGAGGGTACCTCATATGCTTCATATTTTAAATATCTTTCACGAAAATAGGGATTCCGATAATTGTGCCAAAATGCTAGAAGAAGAATGCATTAAAATGTTTGGCACCAAAACTTTGAATGATGAGCATGATTGCAATGTTGTTAGTACTAACTCTTTGAATATCCATAGTACTAATGATGATTGCACTAGTCATGATGAAAATGTCTCTTATAAGCATGTCAATTTCTGTGGAGTGCATAGGTTTGAAAGTACACACCAAATAGGGAAGATAGATTTGGCAAGAGGCATAACTATTTAGAAACTAAGTGGTTGCAAGAAAGGCTAGATGTTTGTGCTGAAAATTTGAATTTTTCTTAGCCATCCTTGTGAACTTTGCAATGAACGTGGTCATTTAAATATCCAATGCAAATTGTTTCATGATCGAATCGTGTCCAAAAATTGTCATGACTTGATTTCCCTTGCGCATCATAATGAACTTAGTTTGCTTCTGGGTTATGAAGAAATGAAACGTATAACTAAGGATATTCCAGAATTTGCCCTTGATAAAGTTCTTGATTTTGATCTAGAGGAAATTTATATGTATTGTGCGGTGAATTGCATTGAAAACCTTAGATTACCAATTACATAAAGTCAGGAAAACAATTAGAAGATGAAGAGAATACTAATGAAATGGAAGAGATTTCCCAATATCCTCCTATTTTTTCTTATGATGAATCAGGTAACGAGGAGGAGCCTTCTATCCAACAAATCTCATTAATAAGGAGCTCCAAAAAGAGGGTTAACCCACACATGATGTGAAGAATAAAACGAAAAGATGTAGAAGCAAAGGTAAAAAGGTATCCCTCCCAAATGATGTTGCTCCTATTACTCATT
This sequence comes from Triticum dicoccoides, assembly GCF_002162155.2. Classification (NCBI taxonomy): domain Eukaryota; kingdom Viridiplantae; phylum Streptophyta; class Magnoliopsida; order Poales; family Poaceae; genus Triticum; species Triticum dicoccoides. The sequence goes on along the minus strand of NC_041388.1, from coordinate 43,688,694 downwards.
ATGATGATGATAATTGCTATACTATTGGTGCTATCCATACTATTAATGATGAGAGTGATTATGCTTATGATATGAAAAGGACCAAGCTTGGGGATGCTATGTTTGATGAAAATGACATGTTTGAGAATTTATTTGATGCAATTAATGTTTTTCCCAAGCTTGGGGATGCTATGTTTCATGAATATGATATATTTAACCTCCCAAATTTTGATATGCAAATTTATTATGATGATAGCATGCCTGCTATTTATGATGGTTATATTGATGAAAGTGGGTTTGGAAGAGTGTCAAATTTATGAAGTAATGGTCCAACTATTTTGGAGGATGTTGAATCTTATTGTGATAATTATAGAAGTGGATTTGGAGAGGTCATGACTTTATTTAGTGATGAATCCACTATTTCGGAAGAGGTTCCAATTGATTATGAGAACAAAGTTGCTATCTATGATGATTATTGTGGTGACATGTATGCTATAAAGAACAATAATAACCATGAAATTTGTCATCTTGATTTTAATTTTCAATTGGATTATGCCTCACATGATAGTTATTTTGTTGAGTTTGCTCCCACTACTATTCATGAGAAGAAATTTGCTTATGTGGAGAGTAATAAAAATTCTATGCTTGTAGATCATGAAAAGAATGCTTTTATGTGATAGTTATATTGTTGAATTCATTCATGATGCTACTGAAAATTATTATGAGGGAGGAATATATGCTTGTAGGAATTGCAATAATATCAAGTTTCCTCTCTATGTGCTTAAAGTTTTGAAGTTGTGCTTGTTTTGCTTTCCTATGCTAGTTGATTATTATTCCCATAAATTGTTTGCTCATAAAATACCTATGCATATTAAGTGGGTTAGACTTAAATGTGCTTGTCATATGCTTCATGATGCCCCCGTTATGTTTCAATTCTTATCTTTTATGTGAGTATCATTGAAATCATCATGCCTAGCTAGGGGCGTTAAATGATAGCGCTTGTTGGGAGGCAACCCAATTTTTTTGTTCCTTCCTTTTTGTTCCTGTTTAGTAATAAATAAATCAACTATAATCTGTTATGATTGTGTTTTTATGTTTTAATTAGTGTTTGTGCCAAGTAAAGCCTTTAGGAACTTCTTGGTTGATTGTTATTTGATCTTGCTGTAAAAAACAGAAAGTATGCGCTCACGAGAATAATTTTCATTTTTTACTATAGAACGATAAAATACCAATTATACCTGCAGTAGATTAATAAACAAATTTCCTAGGACTTCCTAATTTCTCAGGATTTTTGGAGTTACAGAAGTATTCAAATACTACAGATTACTACAGACTGTTCTGTTTTTGACAGATTCTGTTTTCTATTTGTTGTTTGCTTATTTTGATGAATCTATGAGTAGTATAGGAGGGTATGAACCATAGATAAGTTGGAATACAGTATATATTAGACCAATATGAATTTAGGATGAGTTCACAATAGTACCTAAGTGGTGATTTATTTTCTTATACTAATGGAGCTTACGAGTTTTCTGTTAAGTTTTGTGTTATGAAGTTTTCAAGTTTTGGGTAAAGATTCGATGGACTATGGAATAAGGAGTGGAAAGAGCCTAAGCTTGGGGATGCCCAAGTCACCCCAAGGTAATATTCAAGGATAACCAAGAGCCTAAGCTTGGGGATTCCCCGGAAGGCATCACCTCTTTCGTCTTCGTTCATCGGTAACTTTACTTGAGGCTATATTTTATTCACCACATGATATGTGTTTTGCTTGGAGAGTCATTTTATTTTCTTTTGTTTTGATTTCTATTTGAATAAAATACCAAGATCTGAAATTCTTAAATGTTAGAGAGTCTTCACATGGTTGGATAATTATTCAACTACTCATTGATCTTCACTTATATCATTCGGAGTAGTTTGTCGTTTGCTCTAGTGCTTCACTTATATCTTTTAGAGAACGACGGTGGTTTTATTTTGAAGAAATAGATGAACTCTCATGATTCACTTATATTATTTTGAGAGTCCTAAACAGCATGGTAATTTGCTTTGGTTATGAAACTAGTCCTAATATGATGGGCATCCAAGAGGGATATAATAAAAACTTTCATATAAAGTGCATTGAATACTATGAGAAGTTTGATGCTTGATGATTGTTTTGAGACATGAGGATGTTGATATTAGAGTCATGCTAGTCAAGTAGTTGTGAATTTGAGAAATACTTGTGTTGAGGTTTGCAAGTCCCGTAGCATGCACGTATGGTAACCGTTGTGTGACAAATTTGAAGCATGAGGTGTTTCTTTGATTGTCTTCCTTATGAGTGGCAGCCGGGGACGAGCGATGGTCTTTTCCTACCAATCTATCCCCCTAGGAGCATGCGCGTAATGCTTGGTTTTTGATGACTTGTAGATTTTTGCAATAAGTATGTGAGTTCTTTATGACTAATGTTGAGTCCATGGATTATATGCACTCTCACCTTTCCATCATTGCTAGCCTCTTCGGTACTGTGCGTTGCCCTTTCTCACCTCGAGAGTTGGTGCAAACTTCACCGGTGCATCCAAACCCCGTGATATGATACGCTTTATCACACATAAACCTCCTTATATCTTCCTCAAAACAGCCACCATACCTACCTATTATGGCATTTCCATAGCCATTCCGAGATATATTGTCATGCAACTCTCCACCATTTCATTTATTATGACACACTTCATCATTGTCATATTGCCTTGCATGATCATGTAGTTGACATCGTATTTGTGGCAAGGACACCATGCATAATTTTTCATACACGTCACTCTTGTTTCATTGCCCATCCCGGTACACCTCCGGAGGCACTCATATAGAGTCATATTTTGTTCTAGTATCGAGTTGTAAATAAATAAAAGTGTGATGATCATCATTAATAGAGCATTGTCCCAAAAAAGGGAGAAAGGCCAAAAAAAGGGGAAAGGCCAAATAAAAAAAATAAAAAAATAAAGGCCAAATAGAAAAGGGAAGGCCCAAAAAAAGGGGAAAGAAGGGACAATGCTACTATCCTTTTTCCACACTTGTGCTTCAAAGTAGCACCATGATCTTTATGATAGAGAGTCTCTTATTTTGTCACTTTCATATGCTAGTTGGAATTTTTCATTATAGAACTTGGCTTGTATATTCCAACAATGGGCTTCCTCAAATGCCCTAGGTCTTTGTGAGCAAGCAAGTTGGATGCACACCCACTTAGTTTCTTTTGATGAGCTTTCATACATTTATAGCTCTAGTGCATCCGTTGTATGGCAATCCCTACTCCTAGCATTGACATCAATTGATGGGCATCTCCATAGCCAGTTGTTAGCCGCGTCAATGTGAGACTTTCTCCTTTTTTGTCTTCTCCACACAACCCCCATCATTATATTCTATTCCACTCATAGTGCTATGTCCATGGCTCATGCTCATGTATTGCGTGAAAGTTGAAAAAGTTTGAGATTACTAAAGTATGAAATAATTGCTTGGCTTCTCATCGGGGTTGTGCATGATGACAGCATTTTTGTGTGACGAAGATGAAGCATAGCCAAACTATATGATTTTGTAGGGATGAGCTTTCTTTGGCTATGTTATTTTGAGAGGACATAATTGCTTGGCTAGTATGCTTGAAGTATTATTGTTTTTATGTAAATATTAAACTTTTGTCTTGAATCTTATGGATCTGAATATTCATGCCACAATAAAGAAAATTACATTGACGAACATGTTAGGTATCATTCCACATCAAAAATTCTGTTTTTATCATTCACCTACTCGAGGACGAACAATAATTAAGCTTGGGGATGCTTGATACGTCTCCAACGTATCTATAACTTTTGTTTGTTCCATGCTATTATATTATTCATCTAGGATGTTTTATATGCATTTATATGCTATTTTATATGATTTTTGGGACTAACCTATTAACCTAGAGCCCAGTGCCAGTGTCTGTTTTTTTCTTCTTGTTTTTGAGTATCGCAAAAAAGGAAAACCAAACGGAGTCCAATTGACCTGAAAATTCACAGAGATTATTTTTGGACCAGAAGAAGCCCACGGAGTATCGGAGATGGGCCAGAAGAGTCCCGAGGCACCCATGACGGTGGGGGGCATGCCCTACCCTCTTGGGCACGCCCCCCGACCTCGTGGCCGCCTCGGAGACCCCCCTTACTGTTGGGGAAAATTGCAGAAAACAAAATTTTTTCCTACGTTTCACCAAGATCAATCTATGGAGTCAACTAGAAACGAGAGGAGAGTGCATCTACATACCCTTGTAGATCGCGAGCGGAAGCGTTCAAGAGAACGGGGATGATGGAGTCGTACTCGCCTGATTCAAATCACCGATGACCAAGTGCCGAACGGACGGCACCTCCGCGTTCAACACACGTACGGAGCAGATGACGTCTCCTTCTTGTTGATCCAGCAAGGGGGAAGGAGAGGTTGATGAAGATCCAGCAGCACGACGGCGTGGAGGTGGATGCAGCAGTGAACGCAGCAGGGCTTCGCCGAGCTTCTGCGAGAGGGAGAGGTGTAGCAGGGGAGAGGGAGGCGCCAAGGCTTGAGGTGAGGCTGCCCTCCCTCCCCCCTTTATATAGGCCCCCTAAGGGGGTGCGCCGGACCTA
>NC_041388.1:43654753-43683613 GCF_002162155.2 Triticum dicoccoides | reverse complement strand
GGGGGGGTGCACAAGCCCACTATGGACTGGTTCCCCTCCCCACTTCAGCCCATGGGGCCCTCCGGGATGGGTGGCCCCACCCGGTGGACCCCCGGGACCCATCTTGTGGTCCCGGTACAATACCGGTGACCCCGAAACTTTCCCGATGGCCGAAACAATACTTCCTATATATAATTCTTCACCTCCGGACCATTCCGGAGCTGCTCGTGACATCCAGGATCTCATCCAAGACTCCGAACAACTTTCATATTACTGCATACTCATATCTATACAACCCTAGCGTCACCGAACCTTAAGTGTGTAGACCCTACGGGTTCGGGAGACAAGCAGACATGACCGAGACGACTCTCTGGTCAATAACCAACAACGGGATCTGGATACCCATGTTGGCTCCCACATGCTCCTCGATGATCTCATCAGATGAACCACGATGTCGAGGACCTAATCAATCCCGTACTCAATTCCCTTTGTCAATCGGTACGTTACTTGCCCGAGACTCGATCGTCGGTATCCCAATACCTTGTTCAATCTCGTTACCGACAAGTCACTTTACTCGTACCGTAATGCATGATCCCGTGATCAACCACTTGATCACATTGAGCTCATTATGATGATGCATTATCGAGTGGGCCCAGAGATACCTCTCCGTCATACGGAGTGACAAATCCCAGTCTTGATTCGTGCCAACCCAACAGACACTTTCGGAGATACCTATAATGTACCTTTATAGTCACCCAGTTACGTTGTGACGTTTGGCACACCCAAGGCACTCCTACGGTATCTGGGAGTTGCACAATCTCATGGTCTAAGGAAATGATACTTGACATCCAAAAAAGCTACAGCAAACGAACTACACGATCTTTGTGCTATGCTTAGGTTTGGGTCTTGTCCATCACATCATTCTCCTAATGATGTGATCCCATTATCAATGACATCCCCATGTCCATAGCCAGGAAACCATGACTATCTGTTGATCAACGATCTAGTCAACTAGAGGATCACTAGGGACACATTGTGGTCTATGTATTCACACATGTATTACGATTTCTGGATAATACAATTATAGCATGAATAATAGACAATTATCATGAACAAGGAAATATAATAATCATTTTATTATTGCCTCTAGGGCATATTTCCAATAGTCTCCCACTTGCACTAGAGTCAATCATCTAGTTACATTGTGATGAATCGAACACCCATCGAATTCTGGTGTTGATCATGTTTTGCTCTAGGGAGAGGTTTAGTCAACGGATCTGCTACATTCAGGTTCGTATGCACTTTACAAATCTCTATGTCTCCATTTTGAACACTTTCACGAATGGAGTTGAAGCGACGCTTGATATGCCTGGTCTTCCTGTGAAACCTGGGCTCCTTGGCAAGGGCAATAGCTCTAGTGTTGTCACAGAAGAGAGTCATCGGGCCCGACGCATTGGGTATGACTCCTAGGTCGGTAATGAACTCCTTCACCCAGACTGCTTCGTGTGCTGCCTCCGAGGCTGCCATGCACTCCGCTTCACATGTAGATCCCGCCACAACGCTTTGCTTGCAACTGCATCAGCATACTGCCCCACCATTCAATATATACACGTATCCGGTTTGTGACTTAGAGTCATCTAGATCTGTGTCGAAGCCAGCGTCGACGTAACCCTTTACGACGAGCTCTTCGTCACCTCCATAAACGAGAAACATTTCCTTAGTCCTTTTTAGGTACTTCAGGATATTCTTGACCGCTGTCCAGTGTTCCTTGCCGGGATTACTTTGGTACCTACCTACCAAACTTACGGCAAGGTTTACATCAGGTCTGGTACACAGCATGGCATACATAATAGACCCTATGGCTGATGCATAGGGGATGACACTCATCTCTTCTATATCTTATGCCGTGGTCAGACATTGAGCTGAGCTCAATTTCACACCTTGCAACACAGGCAAGAACCCCTTCTTAGACTGATCCATATTGAACTTCTTCAATATCTTATCAAGGTATGTGCTTTGTGAAAGACCTATGAGGTGTCTTGATCTATCTCTATAGATCTTGATGCCTAATATATAAGCAGCTTCTCCAAGGTCCTTCATTGAAAAACTCTTATTCAAGTAGGCCTTAATGTTGTCCAAAAGTTCTATATCATTTCCCATCAAAAGTATGTCATCTACATATAATGTGAGAAATGCTACAGAGCTCCCACTCACTTTCTTGTAAACGCAGGCTTCTCCATAAGTCTGCATAAACCCAAACGCTTTGATCATCTCATCAAAGCGAATGTTCCAACTCCAAGATGCTTGCACCAACCCATAAATTGAGCGTTGGAGCTTGCACACCTTGTCAGCATTCTTAGGATCGACAAAACCTTCCGGCTGCATCATATACAATTCTTCCTTAAGGAAACCATTAAGGAATGCCGTTTTGACGTCCATTTGCCATATCTCATAATCATAGAATGCGGCAATTGCTAACATGATTCGTACGGACTTCAGCTTCGCTACAGGTGAGAAAGTCTCATCGTAGTCAACCCCTTGAACTTGTCGATAACCTTTAGCGACAAGCCGAGCTTTATAGATGGTCACATTACCATCCACGTCTGTCTTCTTCTTAAAGATCCATTTATTTTCTATGGCTCGCCGATCATCGGGCAAGTCAGTCAACGTCCATACTTTGTTTTCATACATGGATCCTATGTCGGATTTCATGACTTCCAGCCATTTGTCGGAATCCGGGCCCACCATCGCTTCTTCATAGTTCGAAGGTTCACCGTTGTCTAACAACATGATTTCCAAGACAGGGTTGCCGTACCACTCTGGTGCGGAACGTGTCCTTGTGGACCTTCGAAGTTCAGTAGGAGCTTGATCCGAAGTATCTTGATCATCATCATTAACTTCCTCTCTAATTGGTGCAGGCACCACAGGAACATTTTCCTGAGCTGCGCTACTCTCTGCTTCAAGAGGTAGTACTTCATCAAGCTCTACTTTCCTCCCACTTACTTCTTTCGAGAGAAACTCCTTCTCTAGAAAGTATCCATTCTTGGCAACAAAGATCTTGCCTTCGGATCTGAGGTAGAAGGTATACCCAATAGTTTCTTTAGGGTATCCTATGAAGACGCATTTTTCTGACTTGGGTTAGAGCTTTTCAGGTTGAAGTTTCTTGACATAAGCATCGCATCCCCAAACTTTTAGAAACGACAGCTTAGGTTTCTTCCCAAACCATAATTCATACGGTGTCATCTCAACGGATTTCGACGGAGCCCTATTTAAAGTGAATGCGGCAGTCTCTAAAGCATAGCCCCAAAATGATAGCGGTAAATCGGTAAGAGACATCATAGATCGCACCATATCTAATAGAGTGCGATTACAACGTTCGGACACACCATTACGCTGAGGTGTTCCAGGCGGCATGAGTTGTGAAACTATTCCACATTTTCTTAAGTGCGTGCCAAATTCGTGACTCAAGTATTCTCCCCCACGATCTGATCGTAAGAACTTGATTTTCCCGTCGCGTTGATTCTCAACCTCACTCTGAAATTCCTTGAACTTTTCAAAGGTCTCAGACTTATGTTTCATTAAGTAGACATACCCATATCTACTCAAGTCATCAGTGAGGGTGAGAACATAACGATAGCCACCGCGAGCCTCAATGCTCATTGGACCGCACACATCAGTATGTATGATTTCCAATAAGTTGGTTGCTCGCTCCATTGTTCCTGAGAAGGGAGTCTTGGTCATTTTACCCATGAGGCATGGTTCGCACGTGTCAAATTATTCATAATCAAGAGACTCTAAAAGTCCATCTGCATGGAGCTTCTTCATGCGTTTGACACCTATGTGACCAAGGCGGCAGTGCCACAAGAATGTGGGACTATCATTATCAACCTTACATCTTTTGGTATTCACACTATGAACATGTGTAGCATTACGCTCGAGATTCATTAAGAATAAACCATTCACCATCGGAGCATGACCATAAAACATATCTCTCATATAAATAGAACAACCATTATTCTCGGATTTAATGAGTAGCCATCTCGTATTAAACGAGATCCTGATACAATGTTCATGCTCAAAGCTGGCACTAAATAACAATTATTGAGGTTTAAAACTAATCCCGTAGGTAAATGTAGAGGTAGCGTGCCGACGGCGATCACATCGACCTTGGAACCATTCCTGACGCGCATCGTCACCTCGTCCTTCGCCAGTCTCCGCTTATTCCACAGCTCCTGCTTTGAGTTACAAATGTGAGCAACCGCACCGGTATCAAATACCCAGGAGCTACTACGAGTACTGGTAAGGTACACATCAATTACATGTATATCGCATATACCTTTCGTGATGCCGGCCTTCTTGTCCGCTAAGTATTTGGGGCAGTTCCGCTTCCAGTGACCACTTCCCTTGCAATAAAAACACTCAGTCTCGGGCTTGGGTCCATTCTTTGGCTTCTTCCCGGTAGCTTGCTTACCAGGCGCGGCAACTCCCTTGCCGTCCTTCTTGAAGTTCTTCTTACCCTTGCCTTTCTTGAACTTAGTGGTTTTATTCACCATCAACACTTGATGTTCCTTTTTGACTTCTACCTCTGCTGATTTCAGCATTGCAAATAATTCAGGAATGGTCTTTTCCATCCCCTGCATATTGAAGTTCATCACAAAGCTCTTGTAGCTTGGTGGAAGCGACTGAAGGATTCTGTCAATGACTGCGTCATCCGGGAGATTAACTCCCAGCTGAGTCAAACGGTTATGTAATCCATACATTGTGAGTATGTGCTCACTGACAGAACTATTTTCCTCCATCTTACAGCTGAAGAACTTGTCGGAGACTTCATATCTCTCGACCCGGGCATGAGCTTGGAAAACCATTTTCAGCTCTTCGAACATCTCATATGCTCCGTGTTGCTCAAAACGCTTTTGGAGCCCCGGTTCTAAGCTGTAAAGCATGACGCACTGAACAAGGGAGTAATCATCAGCACGTGTCTGCCAAGCATTCATAACGTCTTGGTTCTGTGGGACGGATGCGTCACCTAGCGGTGCTTGTAGGACGTAATCTTTCTTGGCAGCTATGAGGATGATCCTCAGGTTCCAGACCCAGTCCGTATAGTTGCTGCCATCGTCTTTCAGCTTGGTTTTCTCTAGGAACGCGTTGAAGTTGAGGACAACGTTGGCCATTTGATCTACAAGACATATTGTAAAGATTTTAGACGAAGTTCATGATAATTAAGTTCATCTAATCAAATTATTCAATGAACTCCCACTTAGATAGACATCCCTCCAGTCATCTAAGTATAACATGATCCGAGTTGACTAGGCCGTGTCCGATCATCACGTGAGACGGACTAGTCAACATCGGTGAACATCTTCATGTTGATCGTATCTTCTATACGACTCATGCTCGACCTTTCGGTCTTTTGTGTTCCGAGGCCATGTCTGTACATGCTAGGCTCGTCAAGTCAACCTAAGTGTATTGCGTGTGTAAATCTGTCTTACACCCGTTGTATGTGAATGTTGGAATCTATCACACCCGATCATCAGGTGGTGCTTCGAAACAACGAACTGTCGCAACGGCGCACAGTTAGGGGAACACTTTCTTGAAATTATTATGAGGGATCATCTTATTTACTACCATCGTTCTAAGTAAACAAGATGCAAAAACATGATAAACATCACATGCATTCAAATAATAGTGACATGATATGACCAATATCATATGGCTCCTTTGATCTCCATCTTGGGGCTCCATGATCATCTTGTCACCGGCATGACACCATGATCTCCATCATCATGCTCTCCATCATCGTGTCTCCATGAAGTTGCTCGCCAACTATTACTTCTACTACTATGGCTAACGCTTTAGCAATAAAGTAAAGTAATTACATGACGTTTATGTTGACACGCAGGTCATAAATAAATAAAGACAACTCCTATGGCTCCTGCCGGTTGTCATACTCATCGACATGCAAGTCGTGATTCCTATTACAAGAACATGATCAATCTCATACATCACATATATCATTCATCATTCATCACAACTTTTGGCCATATCACATCACGAAACACTTGCTGCAAAAACAAGTTAGACGTCCTCTAATTGTTGTTGCAAGTTTTTACGTGGCTGCTATAGGTTTCTAGCAAGAACGTTTCTTACCTACGCCAAAACCACAACGTGAATTGCCAATTTCTATTTACCCTTCATAAGGACCCTGTTCATCGAATCTGATCCGACTAAAGTGGGAGAGATAGACACCCGCCAGCCACCTTATGCAACTAGTGCATGTCAATCGGTGGAACCGGTCTCACGTAAGCGTACGTGTAAGGTTGGTCCGGGCCGCTTCATCCCACGATGCCGCCGAATCAAGATAAGACTAGTAACGGCAAGCAAATTGACAATATCGACGCCCACAACTACTTTGTGTTCTACTCGTGCATAGTAAGTACGCATAGACCTAGCTCTGATACCACTGTTGGGGAACATTGCAGAAAACAAAAAATTTTCCTACGTTTCACCAAGATCAATCTATGGAGTCAACTAGCAACGAGAGGAGAGTGCATCTACATACCCTTGTAGACCGCGAGCGAAAGCGTTCAAGAGAACGGGGATGATGTAGTCGTACTCACCGTGATTCAAATCACCGATGACCAAGTGCCGAACGGACGGCACCTCCGCGTTCAACACACGTACGGAGCGGATGACGTCTCCTTCTTCTTGATCCAGCAAGGGGGAATGAGAGGTTGATGAAGATCCAACAGCATGACGGCGTGGTGGTGGATGCAGGAGTGAACGGAGCAGGGCTTCGCCGAGCTTCTACGAGAGGGAGAGGTGTAGCAGGGGAGAGGGAGGCGCCAAGGCTTGAGGTGAGGCTGCCCTCCCCCCTTTATATAGGCCCCCTAGGGGGGTGCACCGGCCCTAGGAGATGGGATCTCCTAGGGGGGGCAAGGGGTGGAGTAGCCCCCAAGGCAAGTGGAGGCGCCCCCTTCCCTAGGGTTCCCAACCCTAGGCGCATGGGGGGGCAAGGGGGGGGGGTGCACCAGCCCACTATGGGCTGGTTCCCCTCCCCACTTCAGCCCATGGGGCCCTCCGGGATGGGTGGCCCCACCCGGTGGACCCCCGGGACCCATCCGGTGGTCCCAGTACAATACCGGTGACCCCAAAACTTTCCCGATGGCCGAAACAACACTTCCTATATATAATTCTTCACCTCCGGACCATTCCGGAACTCCTCGTGACATCTAGGATCTCATCCGGGACTCTGAACAACTTACGGATTACTGCATACTCATATCTATACAACCATAGCGTCACCAAACCTTAAGTGTGTAGACCCTACGGGTTCGGGAGACAAGCATACATGACCGAGACGACTCTCTGGTCAATAACCAACAACGGGATCTGGATACCCATGTTGGCTCCCACATGCTCCTCGATGATCTCATCGGATGAACCACGATGTCGAGGACCTAATCAATCCCGTACTCAATTCCCTTTGTCAATCGGTACGTTACTTGCCCGAGACTCGATCGTCGGTATCCCAATACCTTGTTCAGTCTCGTTACCGGCAAGTCACTTTACTCGTACCGTAATGCATGATCCCGTGATAAACCACTTGATCACATTGAGCTCATTATGATGATGCATTACCGAGTGGGCCCAGAGATACCTCTCCGTCATACGGAGTGACAAATCCCAGTCTCGATTCATGCCAACCCAACAGACACTTTCGGAGATACCTGTAATGTACCTTTATAGTCACCCAGTTACGTTGTGACGTTTGGCACACCCAAGGCACTCCTACGGTATCTGGGAGTTGCACAATCTCATGGTCTAAGGAAATGATACTTGACATCCAGGAAAGCTACAACAAACGAACTACACGATCTTTGTGCTATGCTTAGGTTTGGGTCTTGTCCATCACATCATTCTCCTAATGATGTGATCCCGTTATCAATGACATCCCCATGTCTATAGCCAGGAAACCATGACTATCTGTTGATCAACGAGCTAGTCAACTAGAGGCTCATTAGGGACACATTGTGGTCTATGTATTCACACATGTATTACGATTTCCAGATAATACAATTATAGCATGAATAATAGACAATTATCATGAACAAGGAAATATAATAATCATTTTATTATTGCCTCTAGGGCATATTTCCAACACTGACTTGTTCCCAACGCCAAAACCTCTTATATATACCCAAACTTCCAGAACATAACCTAGATCGGGAGTTCCGCAGAAAACCAATCTAGACCCGTTCCGGCACCCTGCCGGAGGGGGGAATCCCTCTCTAGTGGCCATCTTCATCATCCTGGCGCTCTCCATGACGAGGAGGGAGTAGTTCACCCTCGGGGATGAGGGTATATACCAGTAGCTATGTGTTTGATATCTCTCTCTCTCTCTCGTGTTCTTGATTCGGAACAATCTTGATGTATAGCGAGCTTTGCTATTATAGTTGGATCTTATGATGTTTCTGCCCCTCTACTCTCTTGTAATGGATTGAGTTTTCCCTTTGAACTTATCTTATCAGATTGAGTCTTTAAGTATTTGAGAACACTTGACGTATGTCTTGCATGTGCTTATCTGTGGTGACAACGGGATATCACGTGATCCACTTGATGTATGTTTTGGTGATCAACTTGCGAGTTCCGTGACCTTGTGAACTTATGCATAGGGGTTGGCACACGTTTTCGTCTTGGCTCTCCGGTAGAAACTTTGGGGCACTCTTTGCAGTTCTTTGTGTTGGTTGAATAGATGAATATGAGACTGTGTGATGCATATCATATAATCATACCCACGGGTACTTGAGGTGGCATTGGAGTATCTAGGTGACATTAGGCTTTTGGTTGATTTGTGTCTTAAAATGTTATTCTAGTACGAACTCTAGGATAGATCAAATGGAAAGAATAGCTTTGTGTTATTTTACTATGGATTCTTGAATAGATCGATCAGCAGGATAACTTTGAGGTGGTTTTGTACCCTACAATAATCTCTTCGTTTGTTCTCCACTATTAGTGACTTTGGAGTGACTCTTTGTTGCATGTTGAGGGATAGTTGTATGATCCAATTATGTTATTATTGTTGAGAGAACTTGCACTAGTGAAAGTATGAACCCTAGGCCTTGTTTCCTAGCATTGCAATACAATTTTCGCACACTTTTATCAATAGTTACCTTACTGTTTTTATATTTTTAGATTACAAAAACCTATATCTACCATCCATATTGCACTTGTATCACCATCTGTTCGACGAACTAGTGCACCTATACAATTTACCATTGTATTGGGTGTGTTGTGGACACAAGAGACTCTATGCTATTTGGTTGCAGGGTTGTTTGAGAGAGACCATCTTCATCCTACGCCTCCCACGGATTGATAAACCTTAGGTCATCCACTTGAGGGAAATTTGCTACTGTCCTACAAACCTCTGCACTAGGAGGCCCAACAACGTCTATAACAAGAAGGTTGTGTAGTAGACATCAGGACCCCCTGTCGGTGTACAAAAGTAGGGGCTCTTCTTTTGACCCCTTTACTTGTGCCGGGCAGTTAGAGCCGTGCGCCACAGCCACACTTAGTAGGGCAGAGGAGGGAAGCCGGAGAGAAGCCGAAACACGAGACAACCAGGGCAACGCCAAGTCCAGGAGCATAGGAGGGCAAGAGGGCGAAGTGGACTCCCTCGGCAAGATCCTTGCCGAGGCAGCCTCCACAGCCCCGACAAGAGCCTTGCCGGGGCGACTTGCCCGATGCCATCGGAGTGAGTCACCCTTGAGCCCATAGGCTCCAACCCAACCAACTACATTGGAACCAAGGCTCGGGAGGCGCCTCTGCGGTGGCATGCTAATCTTCGTCAAGATCATTAACATGTGAGATCAGATGAGGACCAGAAGATGGCGACCCTCGGCGGGATCCTAGCTGAGGAAATCCATAAGACCCCCAGCAAGTCCCTTGCCAGGGACGACTACAACGCCACGGCAAGGCCCTTTCCGGGCCCCCGGCAAGACCCTTGCCGAGAGGATCAGCAGGGCCACTGCCAGGCTCACGCCAGCCAAGACTCCACCACTGTTCCCGAGCAGCTGCTAGCTCAACCAGTGGAGCAGGCACCTGCATGGCGACGGGCGGCCTCTACACCGACTCAGCAGGCACCTGCGTGGCGGCATGCGACCCTTCATGAAGGCTCCACAATTGCACCAGCCCAGCAGCGAGCCAACATGGCCCCATGATGCCTCATCAGCTCGGACGCGTGTCGAGGCCAGGCGAGGCGGCGACAGCTGGGACGTGCTTCCCTGGCGTTCTCGATAAAGTAAGGAGGGCACGTTGGCAGCGCATTAAATGTGTTTATCTGACGGTCCCAGAGGATAGACTCATCCACTTTAGACCTTTCCACCTCATGTGTGCCACTGTGGCAACCTCTTTTTCCTATAAAAGGAGGCCCAAGGCGACCAGGAGGGGGATTCGTCTCTTTTGGGCAAGTTGCACCCCGTAGCTAGCTCAAGAACACAAGAACACTCAAATACAATCACCAAAGTAGGACTAGGGTATTACACATCTTTGTGGCCCGAACTTGGGTAAACGATCCGTGTGCTCCCTGTCAGACCCGCTCTTCACGCAGCCTCACGCCCGCCAACCATAGAAGGGATCCCAGTTGAGGGAGTCCTGGATTAGGGGGTGTTCGGATAGCCGGACTATACCTTCAGCCGGACTCCTGGACTATGAAGATACAATATTGAAGATTCCGTCCCGTGTCCGGAAGGGACTTTCCTTGGCGTGGAAGGCAAGCTTGGCAATACGGATATGAAGATCTCCTACCATTGTAACCGACTTTGCGTAACCCTAACCCTCTCCGATGTCTATATAAACCGAAGGGTTTTAGTCCGTAGGACAAACAATCATACCATAGGCTAGCTTATAGGGTTTAGCCTCCTCGATCTTGTGGTAGATCTACTCTTGTGCTACCCATATCATCAATATTAATCAAGCAGGATGTAGGGTTTTACCTCCATCAAGAGGGCCCGAACCTGGGTAAAACTTCGTGTCCCTTGCCTCCTGTTACCATCCGTCCTAGACACACAGTTCGGGACCCCCTACCCGAGATCCGCCGGTTTTGACACCGATATTAGTGTTTTCATTGAGAGTTCCTCTGTGTCGTTGCCGTCAGGCTCGATGGCTCCTACGATCATCAATAGCGATGCAGTCCAGGGTGAGACCTTCCTCCCTGGACAGATCTTCGTCTTCGGTGGCTTCGCACTGCAGGCCAATTCGCTTGGCCATCTGGAGCAGATCGAAAGCTATGCCCCTGGCCGTCAGGTCAGATTTGGAAGTTCAAACTACACGGCTGACGTCCGCGGAGACTTGATCTTCGACGGATTCGAGCCACTGCTGAGCGCACCACTCTGTCACGACGAGCATGATTTAGCTCTGCCGTTGAACAGTGCCCTGGAGGCCGCACCCGCGTCAGCTCCGACCCCTAATTCGGAGCCAACTGCACCGATCAAGGATGGGCGGTTGGACGCCACCTCGGGGGCTGCGACCCTAACGGCGATTGAGCCGAACACCAGCCCCGTACTCTGTGAAACTCGTGACTCTAGGGAGCCAGACTCCTCTTCGGACTCTGAACCCTCCGCGCCCCTGCCGATCGAATCCGATTGGGCACCGATCATGGAGTTCACTCCCGCGGACATCTTTCAGCACTCGCCTCTCGGTGATATCCTGAAGTCACTGAAGTCTCTCTCTTTATCAGGAGAGCCCTGGCCGGACTATGGTCAGCAAGGTTGGGGTACGGACGATGAAGAAATTCGAAGCCCACCCACCACCCACTTTGTAGCCACTGTCGACGACTTAACCGACATGCTCGACTTCGACTCCGAAGACATCGACGGTATGGACGCCGATGAAGGAGATGATGAAGAACCAGCGCCTACTAGCCCCTGGAAAGCCACCTCGTCGTATGACATATACATGGTGGACACCCCAAAAGAGGGAGATGGCAATGGAACAGCGGAGGATGACCCCTCCAAGAAACAGCCTAAGCGCCGACGTCAGCGGCGCCGCTCAAAATCCTGCCAAAACAAACACAGTGATCCCAGCACGGGAGATAATAATACTCCGGAAAGCGCCGAAGAAAACCCCCTCTAGCAAGATTTAGCACAGGAGGATGGAGAAACCAGCCCTCATGAGAGAGTGGCAGACAGAGAGGTCGAGGACGATAATTATATGCCTCCCTCCGAAGACGAGGCAAGCCTCGACGACGATGAATTCGTCATGCTAGAGGATCCCGTCGAGCAAGAGCGTTTTCAACGCAGGCTTATGGCCACGGCAAGAAGCCTCAAGAAAAAACAACAACAACTTAGAGCTGATCAAGATTTGCTAGTCGACAGATGGACTGAAGTCCTTGCGGCCGAAGAGCATAAACTCGAACGCCCCTCCAAGAGCTACCCAAAGCGCAGGTTGCTACCCCGGTTAGAGGAGGAAGCACTTGGTGCGGCCGACCGACCACCTCGTGGCTGCGACAGAGAGACCTCTCGGCCCTCCACTCAAGCCGCACCCCATACCAAGGCACGGGAATATGCATCGGACTTACGAGACATGTTGGAGGACAAGGCAAGGCAAACAAGATCGATCTACGGATCACGTGGGCGCCCCACGGCTCGAGACGGTAACCGTCACGCCGGCCACAAATTCGGCAGGGCCGAACAAAGTAGACAAGGCTCATTGGAGCTACGTCATGATATAGCCCAGTACAGAGGCGCCGCACACCCACTCTGCTTTACAGACGAAATAATGGATCATCAAATCCCCGAGGGTTTCAAACCTGTAAACATCGAATCATATGATGGCACAACAGATCCTGCGGTATGGATCGAGGATTATCTCCTTCATATCCACATGGCCCGCGGCGATGATTTCCACGCCATCAAATACCTCCCACTCAAGCTTAAAGGACCATCTCGGCATTGGCTTAATAGCTTGCCAACAGGATCAATCAGTTGTTGGGAGGACCTGGAAGCCGCATTCCTCGACAATTTCTAGGGCACTTATGTGCGACCCCTAGACGCCGATGACCTAAGTCACGTAATTCAGCAGCCAGAGGAATCGGCCAGGAAATTCTGGACACGGTTCCTAACAAAGAAAAATCAAATAGTCGACTGTCCGGACACTGAGGCCCTAGCGGCCTTCAAGCACAATATCCGTGATGAGTGGCTGGCCCGGCACCTTGGACAGGAAAAGCCGAAATCTATGGCAGCACTCACGACACTCATGACCCGCTTTTGCGCGGGAGAAGATAGCTGGCTTGCTCGTAGCAACAATATGACCAAGAACCCTGGTAATTCAGACAGCAGGGACAGTAGTGGCAAGTCACGTCGCAACAAGCAGAAGCGCCGCATTAACGGCGACAATGCTGAGGATACGACAGTTAATGCCGGATTCAGAGGCTCTAAATCCGGTCAGCGGAAAAAGCCATTCAAAAGGAATCCTAGGGGCCCGTCCAGTTTGGACCGAATACTCGACCGCTTGTGCCAGATACATGGCACCCCCGAAAAGCCGGCCAATCACACCAACAGGGATTGTTGGGTGTTCAAGCAGGCAGGCAAGTTAAACGCCGAAAACGAAGACAAGGGGCTGCATAGTGATGATGACGAGGAGCCCCGGCCGCCGCACAATAGTGGACAGAAGGGTTTCCCCAACAAGTGCGGACGGTGAACATGATATATGCAACCCACGTCCTCAAAAGGGAGCGGAAGCGTGCGTTAAGGGACGTATACGCGGTAGAGCCAGTCGCCCCAAAGTTCAACCCATGGTCCTCCTGCCCGATCACCTTTGATCGAAGGGACCATCCCACTAGCATCCGTCATGGCGGATTCGCCGCATTGGTTCTAGACCCAATTATTGACGGATTTCATCTCACTAGAGTCCTTATGGACGGCGGCAGCAGCCTGAACCTTTACCAGGATACAATGCAGAAAATGGGCATAGATCCCTCGAGGATTAAGCCCACCAAAACAACCTTTAAAGGCGTAATACCAGGTGTAGAGGCCAACTGTACAGGCTCAGTCACACTTGAAGTGGTCTTCGGATCTCCGGATAATTTCCAAAGCGAGGAGTTAATCTTTGACATAGTCCCATTTCGCAGTGGTTATCACGCACTGCTAGGGCGAACCGCATTCGCTAAGTTCAATGCAGTACCGCACTACGCATACCTCAAGCTCAAGATGCCAGGCCCTCGAGGAGTAATTACGGTTAATGGAAACACCGAACGCTCCCTCCGAACGGAGGAGCACACGGCGGCCGTTGCAGCGAAAGTACAAAGCAGCCTCTCCAGGCAGTTCTCCAGTCCGGCCACTAAATGACCGTACACCGTCAAGCGCGCCCGGAGTAACCTACAACAAGACCGCCTGGCACGATCCGAGCAGGCGTAGCAACGTGGCCCCAACCCCAACCCTCGCAAAAAGGCAACGCTAGTGCTTCGTGTACATAACTACACTCTAGAGATACCATGGGCATAAGGGGAGGGGCACCATCACGGCACGCCCAAAACACGGCTTAAACCGTACCAGGGGCTGCCGATTTTTTAAAAATTTTCTCTTACTTTCAGGACTCCATTGTTCGGAAGGCCTGTTCGGCAGTTCAATTGCCGCACAAACGATGCAAGAGCCAGGGAAGCGGACAAGCCACGCCGCATTACGGAACTCCCAGGTGGTCTCTATCACGAGCAGTATACCCGTTACGCATACTATTCCGCAGCTTGCCCCTGGAACGAACATGTAAACTAGTCCAACCTTCCACTTTATCACATTACTTGTATCGTTCTGCCTTGATCGCACCCCTTTTTAATAAAAAATGCATAGCTTTCGTCTATTTTTGCATTACCTTTTTTCTTTATATATGCTCCTTAACGACATGTTGCACCCGTACACGTTGGTACGGCCAAAATACGCCAGGGGCTTTAGTACCCCTCAATATGGTGTGAGAAGTCCGAACACTTTAACAAGTGCGGCACCCCGAACTTATAACATTATATGCATTGGCTCCGAATCATGTCTTGGGTCAATAGTTGGGTTTGCCCAGCTCCTATGTTTTGGTGCCTTACGTTCCGCTATATCGGCTAAGGTAGCACTAGGAGAACCACTGCGATTGTGCCCTAGTTGAGCTGGGTCGAGCACCTCAGTGGAGAAAGCTAAAACTGACTGTCATGATGAAGCGAGAGCTGGTCGCTGTTCGAGAGGTTTTTTCCGAGTCCCTAAATACTTATGCCGCTTAGGGAGAGGAGCCGGCTCTGTCCGGCCAAGGCATGGATAGCGCCCCGAACTCGGTCTTCCGAATACCAGGGGCTTCGCCGAAATTTAAAATTATAGAATTCTATGGCTAAGTGAGAGTGTTCACGCATTATAGTCCAATTGCCTTGTTCGTTGGGCTGAGCGCCTCCCTCGAAGGACCCAAACATGGGAAAAAGAGCGCTCAGGTTTATCCCCAAACACCCCAGCTCTAGCTGCACGGGGGCAGAAGCCGACGACTCGCCATCTCTCAGAATTGATAAACGGCCGCACAGAAGGTAACATTTTAAATTCCAACAGCATTGCTTAGCGCATATAAACAAGTTTTCAGCGCACAGGACAAAACGAGCAAGTTTCACTCAAAAATTACATCCCTAGAACATTCATCTGCCACAAGGCAGGCACCCTTCGGAACATCCTTATAGTAATTCTCGGGCTTGCGATGCTCTTTCCCTGGCGGTGGCCCGTCCTTCACAAGCTTCTCAGCATCCAGCTTGCCCCAGTGCACCTTAGCACGGGCAAGGGCCCTATGGGCACCCTCAATGCAGACGGAGCGCTTGATGACTTCGAGTCTTGGACAGGCCTCCACCAGCCGCCGCACCAGCCCGAAATAGCTCCCAGGCAGAGCCCCTCCAGGCCACAGCCGAACAATGAGGCCCTTCATGGCCTGTTCGGCCGCCTTGTGGAGCTCGACCAGTTGCTTCAGCTGGTCGCTCAGGGGCACGGGGTGTTCGGCCTTAGCATACTGAGACCAGAACACCTTCTCCGTCGAGCTGCCCTCCTCGGCTCGATAAAATGCGGAGGCATCGGACACACTCCGGGGAAGATCTGCGAACGCTCCTGGAGAGCTCCGAATTCGGGTAAGTAATAAGTAACTCACGTTTATGTGTTTTCTTTGCATAAAGAATGCCTTACCCGCCGCTATCTTCTTCACCTCATCCAACTCCTGTAGGGTCTTCTAGGATTCGACCTTGGTAGAATTGGCATTTTCAATAGCCACCGCGAGCTCAGATGCTCGCGTCTTAGTCAAGCTCCAAACTCTCATGTTTTTCCATGAGATCCTGGAGCTCTTGCTGCACCTTGCCATCCTCGGCCTCATACTTCTCCCACTCGGTGCGCTCCAAGGCTGCCCTCTTCTAGGCCTCGACCAGCGCTTGCTTAAGGGTCGCCACTTCAGATGTGGCCCCTACAATAGCCACGATAATCCTGTCATTCTTTGCAATTGCACCTTTTTATATATATTTAAAAACAAGGTATCTCTCACCTTCATTGTCCTCGAGCTGCTTCTTGGCACGCCTGAGCTCTTGCTAGGACCGCTCGAGGTTCTGCTTTAGTGTGTCCACTTCCACAGTCAGTGCGGCGGACGCAAGCAGAGAAGCCTACACATGCATATTGAGTCATTTTTGTTAGACTCCTGCGATTTTTTTTTTGATCCTCTATTCGGCTTTTCCTCCCGAACGCCAAACAGAGCATCAGGGGCTACTGTCTATGCGGTAATATTATTTACACATTCTTTACTTACCTCAAAGCCTGTTAAAAGGCTAGTACAAGCTTCAGTCAGTCCGCTCTTGGCGGACTGAACCTTCTGGACCACCGCACTCATAATAGTGCGGTGCTCCTCGTTGATGGAGGCGCCTTGGAGCGCCTCCAACATATTGTCCGGCGCCTCCGATTGGACGAGGGCCACCGGCACGGCGGACTTGCTCCTCTTGGAAGGAGGTCCCCCACCAGACTCTGGAACCTCTGAAGGTTCCGGAGCGGTGTCCGGCCTAGAGACGGACTTGGAGCCCTGAGGGGTTTCATCCCCTTTACTCCTGGAGTCCGGGAGGTCGCCTTGCGGCGCCCCCAGGACCACCTCCTCCCGGCTTGGAACCTGTTGGGACAACACTTCGGTGTCGTCCGTAGGGCGGGGGGAGGAAGCCGTCAGAAGCGAGTTCACATCTGACGAGTCCAGTGAGCAGCTCGACGACGCGTCGAGCCGGACTTTGGGTGGGCTGCATAAACATATTCGACGTAAGGGAAAGCTGTGCAATAAACGAATGCTATGAATTACTCTGGTATCCGGATACTCACGATTTTGCCAGGGGCTTGGCCCTGGGCTGCCACTCCTCTCCGCCGCCGTCTGCGTTGGTGGAGCAGTCCGGAGGAAGGGTTTTCCCCTTCTTGGACCCTCCGGCCTCCCCAGAGAGGGCGGCCTTCCTTTTCTTCTCTCCCCCCGCTGGAGGGGGAGAGGCCTCTTCTTCTTCCTCCTCGTCTTCACGAGAGGAATGTGCCTCGGAACCGTCGGATGAGGGATCCGACACCTCCTGGCGCCGGGCACTCTTTCGAGTCCCCGCGGCCTTTTTTGCGGCCTTCTTCTCCGGCACCACATAGGGTGCCGGAACCAGCAGCTTCGCCAAGCGAGCGTCCGCTGGGCCTTCAGGCAAAGGAGCCGGACAGTTGATCTGTCTGGATGTCACCTGCCAATCCTGTCAAAGGTAAGGGAGTTTAGATCCCGGATGGAGTCAAACTATGAAAAACTGATACCTTGTAAAAGGAAAAAACAGCTTACCATGAGAGCATGACGCTGCGCACTGAATCCGTGATCCTCGGTAGCGGATGCGGGAGCCTCGGCGCCCTTGAAAAGCACCTTCCAGGCATCTTCGTACGTCGTGTCGAAGAGCCTGCTCAGAGTTTGGTGTCGCACCGGGTCGAACTCCCACAGGTTGAAAGCCCGTTGTTGACACGGGAGGATCAAGCGGATGAGCATAACCTGGACTACGTTGACAAGTTTGAGCTTCTTGTCCACCAGGGTTTGGACGCATGTTTGGAGTCCGGTCAGCTCTCCCTTCTTACCCCACAACAGGCCCGTCTCCTTCCAGGAGGTGGGCTGTGTAGGGGGTCCGGATCGAAACTCAGGGGGTGCGACCCATTTGGCATCGCGCGGCTCGGTGATGTAAAAGCACCCGGATTGCCACCCCTTCAGGGTCTCCACAAAGGACCCCTCGAGCTAGAGGACGTTGGCCATCTTGCCCACCATGGAGCCTCCACACTCCGCCTGGTTGCCACGCACCACCTTTGGCTTGACGTTGAAAGTCTTGAGCCATAGGCCGAAATGGGGGCGGATGCGGAGGAAGGCCTCGCACACGACGATAAACGCCGAGATGTTGAGGATGAAGTTCGGGGCCAGATCGTGGAAATCCAGGCCGTAGTAGAACATGAGCCCCCGGACAAATGGGTGGAGAGGGAAGCCCAGTCTGCGGAGGAAATGGGGGAGAAACACCACCCTCTCATGGGGCCTAGGGGTGGGGATGAGCTGCCCCTTTTCGGCAAGCCGGTACGCGATGTTGTTAGACATGTATCCGGCTTTCCTCAGCTTTTTGATGTGTCCCTCCGTGACGGAGGAGACCATCCACTTGCCTCCCGCTCCGGACATGGCTGGAGAAGGTTGAGGTGGGGAGTGCGGACTTGGGCGTTGGAGCTCGAGTGCGCAAGAATGGATAGGCGAAGGAGGAAGAAGGCGTAGGTGAAAAGGTGGATCCTTATCCCCTTATATGGGTGGGCGCGACTACATGTCCCCACCAGCCTGGTAAAACTCGCTTATCTCCAAGCGCCGTAATCAATGACGTGGTTGGGTTACCCACGCCCGTATTGATGAGAATCCCGGGATAAGGGGACACGATCTCTGCTTTAACAAGACGTGCCAAGGAAACCGCCTCGCATGACGCGCTGAGGTGGGATAATGAAACAACTCGGATAAAGGCTTGGCCGTGGTGTGACACGCTACGGAATACGTCAGCAGATTAGATTGGTGTAAATATTATTCTCTCTATGGCAATATGTGGAAACTTATTTTGCAGAGCCGGATACTATCTTCGTGTTCAAAATCTTCTATGAAGTACTTGGAGGAGAACCCGCCTTGCAATGCCGAAGACAATCTGCGCGCCGGACTCGTCGTCATTGAAGCCTGGTTCAGGGGCTGCTGAGGGAGTCCTGGATTAGGGGGTGTTCGGATAGCCGGACTATACCTTCAGCCGGACTCCTAGACTAGGAAGATACAAGATTGAAGACTCAGTCCTGTGCCCGGAAGGGACTTTCCTTGGCGTGGAAGGCAAGCTTGGCGATACGGATATGAAGATCTCCTACCATTGTAACCGACTTTGCGTAACCCTAACCCTCTCCGGTGTCTATATAAACCGAAGGGTTTTAGTCCGTAGGACAACGTACACATCAACAATCATACCATAGGCTAGCTTCTAGGGTTTAGCCTCCTCGATCTCGTGGTAGATCTACTCTTGTACTACCCATATCATCAATATTAATCAAGCAGGACGTAGGGTTTTACCTCCATCGAGAGGGCCCGAACCTGGGTAAAACTTCGTGTCCCTTGCCTCCTGTTACCATTTGGCCTAGACGCACAGTTCGGGACCCCCTACCCGAGATCCGCTGGTTTTGACACCGACACCAGTGATCCCATAGGTGTCGTTCCCACCGACATCTCTGGCACGCCAGGTAGGGGGGCGGAGCTGTGAAAATCTGGTCTAGCAGTCAGCCTAGCGGTCCTTGATCGTCATGGCTCCCGAGAAGAAGGCGGCCATGGTGGTTGGTTCGTCGGGAGCCGGACGTCTAGTACTGATGCGGGCGAGCAGCGGCGAGTCACAGACAAGATCCGAGGCGTGACCCGCGAGCATCAACATCACTCTGGCAGTCAGAGCCTGGCTAGTGGCGTCGTTCGTGCGCAAGGCGATGGCCGCACGCCATGAAATCCAAAGACGAAGCTGGGCCCCCCGCAAGCGGCGCGGAACCCCCCGAGGGTGTCGCTGTACCACCCACGGGCGGCGCGGCAACGTCCAAGACACCCACAATGCGCTCTTCCTAGGTTGTGCGCGACGAGCAGCGTCACTACGCCGGTGACCCTGGGTGCCGCCGTGGGGAGAGTCCTGTGCGTCATTTGCGGGACGAAGGAGGTCAGCGTGCCCGCCAAGCTGCTGGCAAAAATGTCACACAGTCGCCGAGCCGTGACCGAGCTCCTTCTAACATGGTTAGAAGTCGAAGCGCGCCATGGTCCATGCAGCTTTCGCCGCCACCCACGCCAGCAGAAGCTTTGGTGCACGCGCAGCTGCTCCTTGACTTCCCTCCTGCAGCGGAGAAGCTCGACGAGTGGAGAGACACTATCCAGAGCCTCGTTGGCGTCGCCAACATGGATGGGCCATGACCGATGGGCCCTCAGGCCGGCGCTCCATTGATCCACTGCACGCCAGTGGTGGAGGGGCCAGAGGCGCCGCGGCCATGATGCACTCTCCTCCTCCACGCCTGCCACCGCGGATGTCGGTTCGTCGTGATGACGCTTGTGATAACATTTCCATAGCGTCGTCCGACCCACAGACCCACCGTGACCAACGCCAGGTCCTTCGGGAGCGAGCCCATGAAGACGCTCGAACCACCATCAAGCGCCAGCGCGATATGCGCCACCAATCAGACAGGCGAGCGGGGCCCGCTATGGACCACCCAACACCGGGAGGCTTCGGCGGCCTACCTTACGAGGTGGGTTGCCCAGCCTTTACCCGTGAGCTGCGGCAGTTCCAGTGGTCGTCCCACCGCATGTTCAAGCCCGATGTCGGCGAGAAGTAGAACGGCAAGACCCATCCGTCAGAGTTCCTCAGCATCTACACCATCGCGATGCAACCCGCTAGAGCTCGTGACAACAAGGTGCTTGCCAACTACTTCCCGTTGGCCCTGAAACCCAATGTCATGTCTTGGTTGATGCACTTGCTGGCGGATTCCATTTCTTCTTGGTCGGATCTATGTCATGAGTTTGTTGGGGCCTTCACTATAGGACACCAAGCTCATGGCCAGGCGAGTGATTTGCATATCATTCCCCAGAAGGAAGGCGAAAACCTGCGCAAGTACATACAGAGGTTCAACCAAGTGCAATACAACATCCCGGATGTTCATCCTGCCGCCGTGATCAGCGCATTCCATCAGAATGTGCGTAACCGCAAGATGCGCGAAGAGTTGGCAATGAACAAGGTCAAGGACATGGCCGAACTTTGCATTCTGGCCGATAGATGCGCCTGGGCTGAAGAGGGAAGGAAGTACCCCGGCGAAGACGCTAGTGTGAAAGCCGACTCTACCAACAAAGACACTGCCACCCCGACGAAGAAGGGCTGGCGTCACAATAGGAAGCACAAGGATAAGACCGTGCTTGCCGTTGAGGGATCCGGCGACACTGGCACTACCAAGAAGGCCAAGGCAGACGACCCCGACAAGGAGATTGCTGGGTGCGCCGCTTACCGGGCCTTGGTGGCTGCCGACAAGCCAGGGGGCTCTGACAAGCAGTACTGCAAGATCCACCGCACTGAAGGCCACGACCTCCAGAACTGCCGACAAGTTGAGCTGCTCACTGAAAAGCAAAAAGCCGAATATGAGAGGCGGGACAAGGAGAAGGGTCAGGATGGTGTCGATGGATCCGGCAAGAAGCGTGGCGGCCAAGGAGGCCGCCGCGGTAAGGACAACCAGCAAGAGAGGCCCGCTCGGGGCCGCGACAAGAAGCAGGAAGACGACGATCATGACGAGGACGACTAGTCCGGCGAGCACGAGTTCCAGAAGGCTACAGAGGCCATGTGCATCGATGGTGGAGCCTTTCTGCATACTTCTCACCGCCAGCCCAAGCAGTGGGCGCGTGAGATCACAGCAGTGGAGCTGTCGTTCGACGCTCAGAAGCCTATGAAGTGGTCCAGCACGCCCATCATCTTTGACGCCAAGGACCACCCTGATCGCACAACGGCAGTCGGGTGTTTGCCGTTGTTGGTTTCACTAACGATGTGCAACCTCAAGGTAAACAAGATGTTGGTTGACAGTGGGGCCGGTCTGAACTTGATCTCACCCATTGTGATCAAAAGGCTACAAAATCCTGCTGGAGACCTCGAGGAAACAAGCACGTTTCAAGGGGTCAACCCGGGAAGGAACCAGCCGAAGGGGAAGGTCACGCTGCATGTGACGTTTGGAGGCGAGCTAAACTATAGGACAGAGAAGATTGTCTTTGATTTAGCCGAGATTCCCTTGCCCTACAACGGGATTCTCAGTCGGCCAACACTAGCCAAGTTCATGGCGGCATCACATTACGCCTACAGCACGCTGAAGATGCCTGGGCCGATGACCATCATCACCATTCCCTGCGACAAGAAGGATGCACTGATTTGTGCCGACCTACTCTACCGGGAAGCGGTTGCAGCAGCTGCCGCCAAGGCGCCTGCTCCTGCCAGCGAAGTCCCGGGAGGGAAGAAGAAGACCGGCAGGACCTCTGGCACCCACTCCGGCAAGCGCACCTCTTCAGAGTGTTGTGCTACCATTGAGGACGTGCCAGAGAGCTCCACCGACAAGAGCAAGAAATTCAGAGCTGCGTCGCCAGAGACCAAGAAGGTGTCCATTAAGGTGGATGGCATGGGAGGGGCTTTCACCATAAGCTCCACCCTCGACAACAAATAGGAAAGCACGCTCATCACTTTCCTACGGGCGAATGTCGATGTGTTTGCATGGCAAGCACCCGACATTCCCGATGTTCCCAGGGAAGTGATTGAGCACCATCTTGCTGTCTGTCCCCATGCGCGACCCGTCAAGCAGAAGGTCAGGAAGCAAGCTTTGGAACGGCAAGAGTTTACCGCAGAGGAGATCAGGAAGTTGGAACAGCAGGCTTGGTGAGAGGAGTGCTGCATCTGACGTCGTTGGCCAATACAGTGGTGGTGTGCATGGCGAACGGGAAGTGGAGGCTGTGTATTGATTATACAGATATCAATAAGGCTTGCCCTAAGGACCCCTTCCCGTTGCCGCACATTGACCAGATTGTTGACTCCACGGCCATGTGCGATCTGTTATCGTTCCTCGACGCTAAATCGAGCCACCAGCCAGACACCCTTTGCCCTGGTATACGGGGCAGAAGTAGTTCTCCCCACAGAACTCATATACGGGTCACCTCGAGTGCTCCCTTACGATGAGTTTGAGCAAGAGCAATTGCGGCAAGATGACGCAACGCTCCTTGAGGAAGATCGTCTTTGGGCGGCTGTGAGAGCAGCGCGCTACTAGCAAGCCTTGCGCCACTACCATAGCCGCAAGGTTCATGCCCGAAGCTTTGAGGAAGGCGACCTTGTTCTTCGGTGCGTTCAGTCGGCCAAGAATCCCAACAAGTTGACGCCAAAGTGGGAAGGCCCTTATCGGGTAATACGAATCACCAAGCCCGGCGCAGTCCGCGTGGAGACCGAAGATGCTATTCTAGTGAGTAATGTCGTGGATCTAAGACTGACAGTAGAATGGGGGTAGGTATGCGGAGGCAAGATCCTAGCTATGGCGAAGTTGTACACACGAGTTTACGAGTTCAGGCCCTTGCGGAGGGAGTAACAGCCCTACGACTTGGTGCCCGGAGGCGGTCGACAGGGTTATGTATATGTGTGTGTTTACAGAGGGTGCGAACCCTTGTGCCAGTGGAGGGGGGTGGCTTATATAGAGTGCGCCAGGACCCCAGCCAGCCCATGTTACAAAGGGTTAAAAGTACATTAAGAAAGAGGTGTTACTGGTAGCGCTAGCAATTAAGTGATATAAATGCCTATTAAGTCTATGAAATAAACGTCCGACCGTTGCCGTGCAGAATAACTTTAGATCTTCTGCCGTCGAGTGATAATTGTTGTGGTCGAGTGACTTTGAATCTTCCGAGTGGAACGACTTGTAGTCGAGTGGATGATGCTATTCCTCGGATGCTTCTGGTTTTAAGATGGTGTCCTAGGGGAGGGTGTCTGGGTCAGGACCATGACCCTACCCTAGGTACATAGCTTCATCATTAGCCCCCGAACGGTTCAGGGTTTGAATGGAGAAGGAGTTGAGAGCACCTCCGATTCAATTTTCATGCTCCGGAAGCGCCTTATGCGGACCAAATGAACAACCGTGATGACTATATCTTCTTTTTCAGTCGCCTTGATCCATTCTTGGTTCTGTCGAGTGAACTTTACTTTGATGTCTTGAGTACCGATATGAAAGAAATCTTCCGTCTGACAGGTTGCCCTGCTGCACGCGGATATCGTGGGATTCATATTTTGGGGAAGCACGCGGGACGGAGGAGGCCGCAGTAATCGAATGGGATTAGGCAAGGCCGCCTCGATCACCGCACCACCTTTTTCGCCATGTACCTCGCGCCCGACTGTTGCAGGATTTGATAGGATCGTCCGGACCCACAGGCCAGCCACTCGGAAGCGGCCTCATATAAGGTGCCAGATTGGGGTTTTTTGCACAGCGCGTCCCCATTCTCCTCCTTTCTCCTCTACTCTCTCTGTCATACCCACTTCTGCTCCCGGCGTCGCTGCTCCGTTTGAGTTTCTCCCGCGGCCATGGGAAGGAGAAGACGGTGGCTCCAGAGCGCGCGAAGAAGGCGATGTCGAAGGCGAAGGGGAAGAAGTTCAGCCGGGGCGGATCTTCATCGAGGTCCGGCCTGCCGCACGACTGGATCCAGGGCGACTGGATCCGGTCGACGATCAGTCAGGACGACATCAACGATCTGGTCGAGGGGGGGGCTGATTCCCCACGAATCGGCGCGGCTCTCAGAAGGCGAGACCGAACCGCATCCGCGAGAGGGTGAGTGCGTTCTCCTCCCCACCCATGTTGACCGTGGATTCTCTCTGCCTCCCCATCCTTTTTTCCGGGGATTCTTGAACTTCTTTGGAGCACAACTCCACCACTTTACGCCCAACACCATCGTATATCTTGCCGCCTTTGTGTCCATGTGCGAGAACTTCTTAGGTTGTAGGCCACACTGGGTCTTTTCAAGCACATTTTCACGTGTCGTTCCCAGTCGGTCAAGAAGGCCAACCCGAGTGATGAGAGGACGCACGTGATTCAGATGTGCGAGGGTCTTGGGATTCAAATGAGAGGTAAAAGCACTTTCCCAGCCATGATCCTTCCCGAGTCGGTCCGAGGATGGCAGTCGACCTGGTTTTATTGCAAAGACCAGCCGACTCCAGGTCAGTCGACCGGACTTCCTGCTTTCTCCGTGGCTCGGGTCAAGATGCCCTCTGCCTTGAAAGTGATTCCAGAGGAGAGGGTGCAGGTGAAGGTGTTGGTCGAGCGGGTGGTCCAGCTCGTCCAGGATGGTGTGACCGGTATGGATCTGTTGGAGGTCTTCATTAAACAACGCATCTAGCCACTCCAAGCCCATGACCATCCGATGTGGATGTACTCGGGTATTGAGGATTCCACTCGGATCCACCCAGAGGAGGTCGACGAGGACACGGTGGAGAAGTGGCTGAAAGACATCACTGGCAACAAGGATAACCCTAGGGGGTCCAGGAGAGTCGCTCCATTCGACAATTCGCGCCAGCCAGACCAGGTCCGACTCTGGATTGCCGAGTGTTTTCTTGATTTATCATGTAACCGCCTATTGACAACCGACTGATTTTTGCTTCACTTGTTATCTTTCAGGCCCTTACTGAGATGTACTCAATGCCTAATGGAGAGCAGGAGCAGGATCCAGAGGGGGAGGCGAGCGGGGGCGAGAGCGGCAAGTGGCACTCTGATGAGGAGGAGGACGAGGAGAGTGATGACCCGAGTGATGAAGAAGAGGTCGACTCGCCTCCTCGTAGAGAAAAAAGATCCAAGCATGCTCACAACCCGGCAAGCATCCATGACAAAGCGGCCGCACCGACTGGGCAGTCGTTGAAGCGCCCCCGGACGTCTTCTCCAGTGCCGACTAAGAGGGCACTGAAGCAACCTAAAGCTGCATCATTTCCAGCACCGAAACAACCGAAGGCTGCGTTATCCAAACCGCCGAAGGCTTTGCCCAAGATCAAAGTGGCCATTCCTACTGTCTCTGGGTAATAATCCGACCTGATTCTTTGGTTGACTAGGTGCAACAAACATGACCGACTGAATATTGAAATTTGCAGAGCTGCTACCTCCGGAACTTCCACCCACAAGTACGAAGACGAAGAGATGGAAGACGCAGTCACCTCCAACCCAGGTACAACTATCGTAATCATGTCCTTGGTTACTTGGTCGATTATTCTGATGATTCATCTGGGGTCGACTGATTTCTTTGCAGCCCCTCCTAATATCATTGAGCTTCCAGATGATGAAGAGGACGTGCCACCGAGGCCCAGGAGGAACAAGAAGGCGTCAGCTGGCAAGGCATCCCAATCGGAACCGGCGGCAGAACCAGAAGTTCAACATCTTGAAGATGTGAGCAGGGTTCCTATTACTTTTGCTGATCCACTGTTGAGTGTACGCCCCACACCGTCGACTGTGCCAATGCATGCTTCAACCGTCCAACTTCATACCTCAGAACTTCAAACTGCTGTGTCTGGACTGTCAGTCCCGTTCTTCACCACTCATCATGTTCCAGAAAGCCAGGCGGACGCCGCTGCGGAAGCCATTCGCCAGGCTGGTATAATGATGGAGCAGGTGAAGGCGGTGCACGAAAACAGTTAGGCTGCTTATGACGCCAGCGCGGCCCTTCGAGCTAATGTCCAAGTAAGTTGGCTTCCGACTGAACTTGTTCTATTAGGATATGCTACCTGAATACTTTTTCTCCGTGTAATCTCTTGTTGTCCTGCACTTCGCATCTGTACACCCACTGGGTGTTTTTCCATCTTTGTTGTTTTCACTCTTCCACTCGGTCTAGGCGGACCGTGTCGAGTGGAATCTGAACTAGTGGGGGCACGCTAAGTGCACCCACTGGGTGTAGTCCCCGAGATCACAGTCGACTGCTGGCAGTCGGTTGGGGTCTGAACACTTTTTTCTTTTCCACTCGGTCTAGGCGGACCATGTCGAGTGGAATCTGGACTAGTGGTGGCACGCTAAGTGCACCCACTTGGTGTAGTCCCCGAGACTACTTTAGAATGTTTGATTCTACGGCAGTCTTTAAAGTTTTATTCACTCGAAGGTAAATAATCTTTGATCTTGTTCACTGACACGTCTTTTACTCATTGCATAAATCATGTGCGCTTATCTCCAAATTCACTGAATTCGAGGAAAAGCAGAGGCAACTCAACCTTGACTTAGAGCTGGCCCAACAGAACTTAAAAAAAGCTCAAGATGAAGTTGCTGGTAAGGAAGGTAACGACCTGTCGACTGCTTATCTCGACCATCCTTCAAGTTATCCCTTCGTTCTTCTGTTTAACCCAAATGTGTGTTTCACAGAGAAAATGAGGCTGGCTCTGGAGAAGAAGGACCTCGACCTTGCAGCTGCGCACAAGGAGGCTCAGGAGAAGACTGCCCTTGCTGACAAAAAGCTGGCTTCGGTCGGAGCGCTAGAGGAGGAAATAACCAAGCTGAAGTCGTCTCTTACTGAGTCCAACCGAGAGGCGACTCGTCTGAAGAAGGATAAGGTGACTCTGAACGAGCAGCTGGAAAGCATGTCTCGTAGGAGAAACGACTTGGAAGCTTATCTGAAAGCCCTCGCCAAGAAGCTCTTCCTTATGCTTGAAGGTACCCCCTTTTATCCGACTGTTTCACTGTTTGCAAGTCACTGCGGACCAGTCGACTCATTAACTCCTTGAATCTATAGAATTCTACAAAAACTTTGAAGAGGAAACTGGGTGGATCAAGACGGGCTTGGATCCCATCCTTTCTCCAATCGGCGATGAGGCTACCATGAATGTGCTTCGACTGGAATCTCGTGTTGCTAGTGTTACCAGTTATCTTGCTCGCTTGAAGGTAGCGACGTTGCACATTGACACATCACTCTGGCCAAGGGCAACGCTTCAAAATGATCTCGAGTCTCTGATGACTCGACTCAATGAGGTTCCTGGTCAAGTGCAGGAATGGAAGAAGTCTTCTGCCCGATGTGGTGCTGACGTGGCTCTGTTGCTGGTTAGGGTCCACTGCAAAGAAGCTCGAGAAGAGAAGCTGGCGGCGATCAAGATTGGCAACACCAAAAGACACGACTTCCAATCCTTCATGGAGACTTTCATTGCTGCTCCCACTCGGATCACTGACGGGATCGATTTGGACGAGTTCGTTGAGCCTGCAAGCCCTCCTCCCGCTGAGTGAACAAACTTGATACCTAAATTTGCCTTAAATTTGTATCGGAATGCCGAGTGATTTTTGTAACCGTTAAACTCCTTTGGGCCTGATGCCCAGGTACTTTTATCTTCGTCCTGAAACTTTTAAGATTTTATCCGAACTTGGTTTATCTTCTGCATGTGCTTGTGTTTGCCTTCGAGTTGAACTTGTTCTTCACTCAGAATATTCTTTGAACTTGAGATGCAGTTCTGAGGGAGATATCCCAGTCGACCTGTACCTCGTCGTCCTTGCAGATAGGGATGGAGCGCACATTGTACTTGTGGCGCAGCTCCGAGGAGAGGATTGCAGTCGACCTGCACCTCGTCGTCCTTGCGGATAGGGATGGTTTTCAAACTTAGGCGAGTATTGAACTGCAGCTAAGCCCCAGAGTGTGAGGTTTGCTCATCGCTCGGTAGGATTTTTTAAACTTAGGCGAGTACTGGACTGCAGCTAAGCCCCCGAGTGTGAGGTTTTCTCATCACTCGGTAGGATTTTTTAAACTTAGGCGAGTACTGGATTGCAGCTAAGCCCCCGAGTGTGAGGTTTGCTCATCACTCGGTAGGATTTTTAAACTTAGGCGAGTACTGGACTACAG
>NC_041388.1:43652515-43654618 GCF_002162155.2 Triticum dicoccoides | reverse complement strand
ACTCAGTAGGATTTTTTAAACTTAGGCGAGTACTGAACTGAAGCTAAGCTTCCGAGTGAGAGGCTTGCTCACCACTCGAAAGGATTTTTCAAACCGAGGTGAGTACTGGACTGCAGCTAAGGCTCCGAGTGAGAGGCTGGCTCACCACTCGGTAGGATTTTTCAAACTTAGGCGAGTACTGCACTGCAACTAAGCCTCCGAGTGAGAGGCTTGCTCACCACTCGGTAGGATTTTTCAAACTTAGGCGAGTACTCGACTGCATCTAAGCCTCCGAGTGAGAGGCTTGCTCACCACTCGGTAGGATTTTTCAAACTTAGGCGAAATGGATTCGCAGCTAAGCCCCTGAGTGAGAGGCTTTTTCACCACTCGGCAGGATTTGTTAAACTTAGGCGAAACAGTTCACATCTATGGCACCCACTGTGTGTGGGATTTAGAACATAAACATAAAAAAGAACAACAATTATTTATGAGACTGTAAAACCGCGTCTTTGATAATCAAACTAAGGGATACTTCTTATTACATCTCAACAGTTTGAATGCTTAAGTGTAAAAGGGGCGGAGCAACTCCTCATTCCCAGCACGTGGCTCGTCTTTCTTATGCTCGACGTTGTAGAGGTGGTACGCTCCGTTGTGGAGCACTCTGGTGATGATGAAAGGACCTTCCCAAGTAGGGGCGAGCTTGTGTGGTTTCTGCTGATCCACTTGAAGAACCAAATCTCCTTCCCTAAATGCTTGACCCCTCACGTTTCTGGCATGAAATCGACGCAAGTCTTGCTGATAAATGGTCGATCAGATTAGAGCCATCTCTCTTTCCTCTTCTAGGAGATCAACTGCATCTTGCCGAGCCTGTTCTGCTTCATCTTTTGAGAAAAGCTCGACTCTGGGTGCATTGTGAAGCAAGTCACTCGGAAGCACAACTTCAACTCCATATACCAAGAAGAATGGGTTTCGACGAGTCGACCGATTTGGAGTCGTCCTCAAACCCCAAAGTATTGACGGAAGTTCATCGACCCAGGCACCTGCCGCATGCTTGAGGTCACGCATAAGTCGGGATTTCAGTCCTTTGAGGATCAACCCGTTTGCTCTTTCAGCTTGTCCATTCGACTGGGGATGGGTGACTGATGCATAGTCAACTTGAGTGCCTTGGGAAGCACAAAAGGCTCTGAACTCATCCGAATTGAAGTTCGAGCCGTTGTCAGTGATGATGCTGTGCGGAACACCATATCTGAATGTTAACTCTCTGATGAAACTGACCGTAGTACTGGCTTCAAGACTTGATAGGTTTGGCTTCAATCCATTTGGTGAATTTGTTGACTGCCATGAGCACATGAGTGAAGCCGCTCCTACCCGTTCTTAGAGGTCCAATGTAACACCCCGGATGTAACTTTCCTAATTTGTACTCCAACTCTTGCCGTTTCCGGCGTTAAGTTATTTTATTATCTCGGGTTCGGGTCTTTGTCTCCGTGTGTTGTTATCGTTGTCATGCATCTCATATCATGTCATCTTGTGCATTGCATTTGCATACATGTTCGTCTCATGCATTCAAGCATTTTCCCCGTTGTCCGTTTTGCATTCCGGCGCTTCGTTCTCCTCCGGTGGTCATTTCTAGCTTTCTTTCGTGTGTGGGGATTAAACATTTCTGGATTGGACCGAGACTTGCCAAGCGGCCTTGGTTTACTACCGGTAGACCGCCTGTCAAGTTTCGTACCATTTGGACTTTGTTTGATACTCCAACGGTTAACCGAGGGACCGAAAAGGCCTCGTGTGTGTTGCAGCCCAACACCCCTCCAAGTTGGCCCAAAACCCACCTAACTCTGCTCCATCATCTAGAGCGTTCGATCACGATCGCGTGGCTGAAAACCGCACATCATTTGGACTCTCCTAGCTCCCTCTACCTATAAAACTAGCCCCTCCTTCGAAATTCCGGATCCCCCTATCCCTGAAACCCTAAATCCCAGATCCGCGCCGGCCGGACACGTCCGCCCTGGCCGGACGCGTCCGCTCCACCGCCCGCAGCCACTCCTGGGCTGCCACGTGTCCACGCCGCCGCCGCCTCCCACCGCGGGCCGGGGAGCCCGGAGCCGGCCCCTGCGGCCCGAGTCG
>NC_041388.1:43547912-43652252 GCF_002162155.2 Triticum dicoccoides | reverse complement strand
CTCCGGCCGCCGCCCCGACCTCTCCGGCCTCGCCTCGCCCTCGCCGGCCGCCGGCGACCTCGGAAACTCCGGCCGCTACAGTGATTCCGGCCGTCCTCGTAATCCGTGCAAACCCTAGATCTCGGGGTGATTTTTTCTACTAAGTCCCAGAAATTCTGATCCAAGTGCTCATGTTCATAGTCCCGTAACTTTGCATCCGTAGCTCCGATTCATGCATATAGCATATCGAAATGTTCATATCAGAGAGTACATAATTTCATTCCATTGCATCATTTTCATTTGAGTTCATCTTGATGCCCGAAATGCTGTTAGAAGAGGGCTACTTGAGTTAATTGTCAGATCTGCTACTCCATTTAGCCTTTTGTCATTTTTGCCATGATTAATGTGTGCATGATATGCCCATGAGTTCTACATGTGTTTTGTTAAGGGTTTTGTCATCTTTCCAGAGTTGCAACCCATGTATTTTTGTGATGTGTGTGGTCTTTTGTGCAAGCTTGCAAAGTGGTGCACTTGCTAATTCTGTTTTCAGGGACTTAGTAATTTCACTAAGTCCTGGAGCTGTTTATCTCATGATGCCATATGTTCTTGTTGTTTCCTAGTGATCCGTGCCTCTTTTGAGGATTATCAGTAAGGATGTTTTGTTAATATTGTAGTGCTCTATTCATCAATGTCTTTGTTTGCATTTATGGAGCACCCTAGCTTGAGTCAATCGAGCTCTACTTTTGTTACTTCGTGAATCTGGGCAGATTGCCAACTTGTTTGCAATTTTGCCGGTGATGTTGTAGTTGATCCATGCATGCTATGCTATTGTTCTTGCCATGTCTAGATTGCATTTTGTGCCTTCTTGATGGATGTATGCTTGTCTTGCCATGACTTGCAGCGTAGTGAGTGCATCGAGCTCGTGAACATGTCTACTTGAGTTATATTTCAGCATGTGTCAGTTTTCACTAAGTCTGAAAACTGATTATGTTTTTGCTATGTTCCCATGCTTGCAATTGTATTTTCTGATCCCTTTTGGCTCAAGGTCACCAAGGGACTTTGTTAAGCTCTTTGAGTAGCTCCATTCCATGCTTTACTTTTCCATGTTCAAGTCCTATAGCATGTAGTTTTGTTGCTCCGAAGAGGGCTATTTGATCTGAAATTCCAGACAAGTGTTGATTTCACTAAGTCTGAGATCTGTTTGCCATATGCATTTTTGCCATGCTTGTTTGAACATGTTAATGGATGAATTGGCGGTATTTTGTGTGCATCCCTGCCATGTATTTTGTTGTCTTGTTTGGGTGCTGTAGCATGTTCATCTCATTGCATTTATATGCCTACTTGCTGTAAATCGCAGACCGGTGTCATATTTGAATCGCTTGCCATTTCCAAACCGTAACTCCGATTCCGGCGTTCTTTATATCGTTTTCAAGGGATTTCATCTCATCTTTCTAGTGGCACGCTTGGATTTCCATGTTGAGGCCAGGTTCATGTTTTTCCTGTCATATCTTGCATTTTGCATCCCGCATCGCATTCCGCATAGCATATCATCTTTGCATCATATCGCTTGATCCTTGCACGTGGTTGATTGTATCCTTGTTGCTTGTTTGTATTGTTTGGGTAGAGCCGGGAGATGAGTTCGCTAACGAGGAGCCCATTGAGTTTGCTTTCGAGGATCCAGTCAACTCTGACAACTGTGCAGGCAAGATGATCATACCCTCGAAATCACTACTATCTTTGCTATGCTAGTTTGCTCGCTCTTTTGATATGCCAATGCTACGATGCCTACCACTTGCTTGCAAGCCTCCCATTTTGCCATGTCAAACCTCTAACCCACCTTGTCCTAGCAAACCGTTGATTGGCTAGGTTACCGCTTTGCTTAGCCCCTCTTATAGCGTTGCTAGTTGCAGGTGAAGATTGGGGGCCGTTCCTTGTTGGAACATCTTTTATTTACTTGTTGGGATATCATTATATTGCTATGTTATCTTAATGCATCTATATACTTGGTAAAGGGTGGAAGGCTCGGCCTCTCGCCTAGTGTTTTGTTCCACTCTTGCCGCCCTAGTTTCCGTCATATCGGTGTTATGTTCCCGGATTTTGCGTTCCTTACGCGGTTGGGTTATAATGGGAACCCCTTGATATTTCGCCTTGATTAAAGCTTTTACAGCAATGCCCAACATTGGTTTACCATTCGCCACCTAGCCTTTTCTTTCCCTTGGGTTCTGCAGACTCAAGGGTCATCATTATTTTAACCCCCCCGGGCCAATGCTCCTCTGAGTGGTGGTCCACCTGTCAGCTACCGGTGGCCACCAGGGGCAACTCTGGGCTGGCTTACCCGCACCTAGAACAATCTGAGTGTGCCCTGAGAAAGAGATATGTGCAGCTCCTATTGGGATTTGTCGGCACATTCGGGCGGTGTTGCTGGTCTTGTTTTAACCTGTCGAAGTGTCTTGAATTACCGAGATACCGAGTCTGATCGGAATGTCTTGGGAGGGGGTCTATTCCTTCGTTGACCGTGAGAGCTTGTCATGGGCTAAGTTGGGACTCCCCTGCAGGGATTTGAACTTTCGAAAGCCGTGCCCGCGGTTATGGGCAGATGGGAATTTGTTAATGTACAGTTGTAGATAACTTGAACCTTAACTTAATTAAAATGAATCAACTGAGTGTGTTACCGTGATGGCCTCTTCTCAGCGGAGTCCGGGAAGTGGACACGGTGTTGGAGTAATGTTTGCGCAGGTTGTCCTCTAGTTTCTCGCTCGTGCTTTGCCTCCTCTTCTCGCTCTCTTTTGCGAATAAGTTAGCCACCATATATGCTAGTCGCTTGCTGCAGCTCCACCTATATTTACCTTGCCTTACCTATAAGCTTAGATAGTCTTGATCGCGAGGGTGCGAGATTGCTGAGTCCCTGTGGCTCACAGATTACTATTACACCAAATGCAGGGCCTGATGATTCCGCTCCAGGAGACGCGTACGAGCTCAAGTGGGAGTTCGACAAAGACTCTCAATGATACTATGTTTCTTTTCCCGATGATTAGTAGTGGTGCCCAGTTGGGGGTGAATGGGACCGTGTCGCATGTTGGGTTCTCTTTTATTTTGGCACCGTAGTCGGGCCATGAGTGTTTGGATGATGTAATGTTATTTATGTACTTGATTGACGTGGCGAGTGTAAGCCAACTATGTTATCTCCCCCTTTCATTATTATTATTACATGGGATGTGGTGAAGATTGCCTAACTTGCGACATATGCCTTCCATGCGATTATGTCTCTAAGTCGTGCCTCGACACGTGGGAGCTATAGTCGCATCGAGGGTGTTACATCCAACCATGTCCAAACCCCAAACAGCGAAGGGCCAGACGAGTGGAATGGTCTTCAGGGCTGACGCAGGCTTGTGAGACATGTTGGAGTAAAACTGGCAGCCTTCACATTTGTCAACTATCTCTTGTGCCATCTCATTTGCCCGTGGCCAATAAAATCGTGCTCGGTATGCTTTGTCCACAATGGCCCGAGAGGACGCATGGTGACCATAGGTCCTCAAGTGGATGTCGTTAAGGATCACTCGACCTTCCTCTGGTGTTATGCATTTCTGGCTAACTCCAGTTACACTTTCTCTAAACAGCTGCCCTCTTATCATAGTAAAAGCTTTGGATCGCGGATGACCTTCCAGGCCTCTTCTTCGTCCTCTGGTAGTTCCCTCCTGAGGATGTACGCAATGTACATCACTATCTAGTCGGGAGTGATGACAAAAACCTCCATGATCAAGTCGACTACGACCGGGACTTTGACTTCAGTCGGATCAACAGTACTCTTTGGCTGCGGGGGCTCTTCAGTGAAAGGATCTTCCTGGACTGAAGGTGTATGAATATGCTCCAAAAACACATTACTGGGAATGGCTTCTCTCTTGGAACCTATCTTTGCCAAATCATCGGCTGCTTGATTTTTCAGACAGGGTATATGGTGGAGTTCTAAACCCTCGAACTTCTTTTCTAACTTTCTCACCGCATTGCAGTAGCCAGTCATAGCTGGGCTTCTGACGTCCCACTCCTTCATTACTTGATTCACTACCAAATCTGAGTTGCCGTAGACCATGAGGCGACGGACGCCGAGTGAAATGGCCATACGCAACCCGTACAAAAGTGTCTCATATTTAGCTTCGTTGTTGGAGGAATCGAAATGTATTTGGAGAACATAGCGGAGCTTGTCGCCTCGGTGGGATACCAATACCACCCCAGCACCAGAACCATTCAACATCTTGGATCCATCGAAGAACATGGTCCAGTGGTCCGAGTGAATCTGAGTCGGCAGTTGCTGTTCGATCCACTCGGCGAGGAAATCCGCTATTGCCTGGGACTTGATAGCTTTCTTTGCCTCAAACTTGATATCCAAGGGAAGGAGTTCAATCGCCCATTTTGCCACTCGACCAGTTGCATCTCCGTTGTTCAGAACTTTCGACAATGGGGCGTCGCTGACGACTATAACAGAGTGATCGGAGAAATAATGTGCAACCTTCTTCGTGGTCATGTAAATCCCATATACAAGCTTCTGATAATGTGGATATCTTTTCTTGGATGGAGTTAAAACTTCAGAAACATAATATACTAGGCATTGAACTTTATAGGCTTTTCCTTCTTCTTCCCGCTCGACCATGATTACTGTACTGACAACTTGTCAAGTGGCTGCAATGTAAAGCAGTAAAGGATCTTTGCTGATTGGGGCAGCGAGCACCGGCTGGGTGGAAAGCAGGGCTTTGAGATCTGAAAACGTTGCATCAGCTTCAGGAGTCCACTCGAACTTGTCAGATTTCTTCATCAGTCAGTAAAGAGGCAATGCCTTTTCACCGAGGCGAGAAATGAATCGACTCAAGGCGGCCAAACAACCAATAAGCTTCTGGACATCATGCACGTGCATAGGGCACTTCATTCGGAGTATGGCACCAACTTTCTCTGGGTTCGCGTTGATCCCTCGTTCGGAAATGAGGAAGCCAAGTAACTTTCCGCCGGGAACTCCGAAAGTACACTTTGATGGGTTAAGCTTGATATCATATCTTCTCAAGTTGGCAAAGGTTTCAGCAAGGTCAGTCAGCAGGTCGGAACCTTTGCGCGACTTGACCACAATGTCATCCATGTATGCTTCCACATTCCGATTGATTTGAGTGAGCAGACACTTCTGAATCATCCTCATGAATGTGGCCCCAACGTTCTTGAGACCGAATGGCACGGTTACATAACAAAAACACCCGAAAAGAGTGATGAAAGCTGTTTTTATCTCATCGGGTCCATACAGTCGGATCTAATGGTACCCGGAATAGGCGTCTAGGAAAGACAAACGCTCAAACCCCGTAGTCG
Organism: Triticum dicoccoides; assembly: GCF_002162155.2. Taxonomy (NCBI): domain Eukaryota; kingdom Viridiplantae; phylum Streptophyta; class Magnoliopsida; order Poales; family Poaceae; genus Triticum; species Triticum dicoccoides. The sequence goes on along the minus strand of NC_041388.1, from coordinate 43,646,930 downwards.
AGTCAACAATTTGGTCGATACAGGGGAGAGGAAAATGATCTTTCGGGCAGGCCCGATTGATATGCTTGAAGTCAATGCACATGCGAAGTGAGTCGTCCTTCTTGGGGACCATAACATCATTGGCGAGCCACTCGGAGTGGTAAATCTCACGGATGAACTCAGCTGCCAGGAGCTGAGCCACTTCCTCGCCAATTGCTTTTCTCTTCTGTACGGCGGACCGTCGAAGATGTTCTTTGACTGGTTTTACTTTCGGGTCGACTCGCAAACGATGCTCAGCCAGTCCCCTGGGTACACCCGGCATGTCAGAAGGTTTCCATGCAAAGATGTCCTAGTTCTCACGGAGGAACTAGATGAGTGCTTCTTCCTATTTGCTATCGAGTGAAGTTGAAATACTAGTAGGAGCAACATTAGGATCAGTCAGGTGAATATGAATCGACTTGGTTTCACCGAACGACTGAAATGCAGAATCAGTGGCAGGCTTCTTGGAGCGCAGCAAATCACTCGGATCTGCATTTTTCTGGTATTCTTGCATTTCGACTGCCGCCATTTGTGCATCAACAATTTTTGAGCCCTTCTGGAAGCACTCTTCTGCTTTCTGCTGATTGCCAGTGATAGTGATCACTTCTCTGGGACCAGGCATTTTCAATTTGAGGTATAACATGGTCGAGCCATGAAATGTGCATAGGCAGGCTTACCCAGAATGGCATGATAAGCACTCTTGAAATCTACTACTTCAAATGTCAACTTTTCTTTGCGGTAATTCTTGGAATCACCGAAAACAACATCAAGAGCGATCTGGCCGAGTGATTCAGCCTTCTTGCCGGGTATAACGCCATGGAAACTCATATTACTTTCGCTGAGCTTGGACATCGGAATCCCCATTCCCTTCAAGGTTTCAGCATAAAGGATATTCAGGCCGCTACCACCATCCATCAACACTTTAGTCAGTCGAGTGCCTTCAACAACTGGGTTGACCACCAACGCTTGCCTCCCAGGGGTGGCTATATGTGCTGGATGGTCAGAAAGGTCGAATGTGATGGCAGTTTGGGACCAATTCAAATAACTTGGTGTTGCCGGAGCAACCATGTTCACTTCTCTGTTGATAACTTTCAATTGACTTCTGCTCTCAACATCAGCAAAAATCATCAGAGTGGAGTTGACGTTAGGAAAACCATCATCATCCTCTTCCTTGTCCTCATCCTTGTCTGACTCCTTTTCCTTCTCTTTGGGTTGCTTCTCTCGGAATTGCTGGACCAGGAGTCGACACTGTTGAGTGGTGTGCTTGGGATAAATCAAATTACCCTCTTCATCTTTCTTGGTATGAATGTGACATGGCAAATCCAACACATCATTCCCGTCTTGATCTTTCACTTTCTTGGGATTCCAGGGCCCTTTGGGCTTCCCCTTGAACTTTCCTTCAGCCACAACTAAGGCCTCACCAGGAGCAACTGGGTCGGCCTTACGCTTCTGTTTCCAATTGGAAGTACCTCCTCCGGTGTCCTGGTCGACTGTTTTGTGCTTGCCACTCCGGAGTTGGTCTTCCTCTTCGCCGTTAGCATATTTGGTGGCAATCTCCATCATCCGAGTCAGAGTCATATCTCATGTCTGACCGAATTTCAGATTCAACTCCCGATATTTAACACCTTCCTTGAAGGCACAGATTGCTTGGTGATCTGACACATTTTTCACTATATGGTGTAACGTGATCCATCTCTAGATATAATCTCTCAGAGTTTCATTCGGTTTTTGTACACAACACTGCAATTCTGTCAACCCTGCCGGTCACTTGCAAGTACCTTCAAAAGTTCTAACAAACACTCTAGCGAGTTCTTCCCAACTATACATGCTACCAGGTGCTAGCTGGTTCAGCCACGCCCTGGCCGAGCCTTCCAGCATGAGATGGAGGTGCTTCATAGCCACCTCATCATTCCCACCACCAATTTGCACAACAACTCGGTAATCTTCAAGCCAAGTGTCAGGCTTAGACTCACCGGTGAACTTGCTGACTCTAGTCGCCAACCTGAAGTTGGGAGGAATCACTGCGGCCTTGATGGCTCTACTGAAACACTCGGGACCGGAAATGTGCACTCTACTACCAGTTGGATAATCTCTGTCATGACCTTGTCAATGCGGTCTGTTCCTGTCAACCAGACCTTGAACGAGAATAGATCTCGCATCAAAGCCTGGCTCTCTTGGGTCGACTGGTACTCTTCGCTCCCCACTGTGGGGCGCCTGTCATCCTGCCGCCGAGGCACGTATGACCCACTCCTCGGAGGAGGCATGGGCACTCGACGATGGTCATCGTGGCCGAGTCGGTGAACATACTGCTCGCAGTTTCTATACTGATCCTGCCGGTGCCCTCGTCCCTCACGCCGCGTAGGTGATCTTGGGCTGCGAGCCGACTGGACTGTGTCTGCCACCACAGACCTTCTATGGATCCTATTCCGCGACTAAGATACTGCTGTATTCTGTTCTCCAGCTGCTCGAAGCAAGGCTCGGATCTGCATAACACCCTTGCCTACCTCCGACTAGGAAGGCCGGTTGACTCTGCTATTCGGGATGCGGCTGTGAGATTTTGGATCGGAGTGCGGTATACCTGAGTTTGAGGTGGAAAAAGCTATCGTCGACTAATCCGTATCCAATGTATCTATAATTTTTGATTGTTCCATGCTATTATATTATCTATTTTGGATGTTTATGGCCTTTATTATACACTTTTATATTATTTTTGGGACTAACCTATTAACCCAGAGCCCAGTGCCAGTTTTTGTTTCTTCCTTGTTTTAGAGTATCGCAGAAAAGGAAAATCAAACGGAGTCCAATTGACCTGAAACTTCACAGAACTTATTTTTGGACCAGAAGAAGCCCATGGAGTATCGGAGTTGGACCAGGAGAGTCCCGGGCTGCCCACGAGGGTGGGGGGCACGCCCACTCCCCCTGGGCGCGCCCCCCTGCCTCGTGGACAGCCCAGAGATCCACCGACGTATTTCTTCCTCCTATATATACCCACATACCCTAAAAACATCGGGGAGCACAATAGATCGGAAGTTCCGCTGCCAGAAGCCTCCGTAGCCACCAAAAACCAATCTAGACCCGTTTCGGCACCCTGCCGGAGGGGGCAATCCCTCTCCGGTGGCCATCTTCATCATCCTGGTGCTCTCCATGATGAGGAGGGTAGTTCTCCCTCGAGGCTGAGGGTATGTACTAGTAGCTACGTGTTAGATCTCTCGTGTTCTTGAGGTGGTACGATCTTGATGTATCGCGAGCTTTGCTATTATAGTTGGATCTTATGATGTTTCTCCCCCTCTACTCTCTTGTAATGGATTGAATTTTCCCTTTGAAGTTATCTTATCGGATTGAGTCTTTAAGGATTTGAGAACACTTGATGTAATAACCATGTTGACAACGGGTTATTCTATTGATTCACTTGATGTATGTTTTGGTGATCAATTTGCGGGTTCCGCCCATGAACCTATGCATAGAGGTTGGCACACGTTTTCATCTAGACTCTCCAGTAGAATCTTTGGGGCACTCTTTGAGGTAATTTGTGTTGGTTGAATAGATGAATCTGAGATTGTGTGATGCATATCTTATAATCATACCCACGGATACTTGAGGTGACATTGGAGTATCTAGGTGACATTAGAGTTTTGGTTGATTTGTGTCTTAAGGTGTTATTCTAGTACGAACTCTAGGGCTGTTTGTGACACTTATAGGAATAGCCCAAAGGATTTATTGGAAAGAATAACTTTGAGGTGGTTTCATACCCTGCCATAATCTCTTCGTTTGTTCTCCTCTATTAGTGACTTTGGAGTGACTCTTTGTTGCATGTTGAGGGATAGTTATATGATCCAATTATGTTATTATTGTTGAGAGAACTCGTACTAGTGAAAGTATGAACCCTAGGCCTTGTTTCAACGCATTGCAATACCTTTTGTGCTCACTTTTATCATTACTTATCTTGCTGTTTTTATATTTTCAGATTACAAAAACCTATATCTACCATCCATATACCACTTGTATCACCATCTCTTCGCCGAACTAGTGCACCTATACAATTTACCATTGTATTGGGTGTGTTGGGGACACAAGAGACTCTTTGTTATTTGGTTGCAGGGTTGCTTGAGAGAGACCATCTTGATCCTATGCCTCCTACGGATTGATAAACCTTTGGTCATCCACTTGAGGGAAATTTTCTACTGTCCTACAAACCTTTGCACTTGGAGGCCCAACAACGTCTACAAGAAGAAGGTTGTGTAGTAGACATCAAGCTCTTTTCTAGCACTGTTGCCGGGGAGGTTAGCGCTTGAAGGTATATCTTTAGATCTTGCAATCGAATCTTTTTGTTTCTTGTTTTAGCACTAGTTTAGTTTATAAAAGAAAACTACAAAAAAATATGGAATTGAGTTTGCCTCATACGCTTCATCTTTTTAATATCTTTCATGAGTATGATGGAAAGGAAAATTGTGCCAAAGTGTTAGAAGAAGAATGCATTAAAAATTTTGGCACTAAATATTTGAATGATGAGCATGATTGCAATGTTGTTAATATGAATTCCTTGAATATCTATGATGCTAATGATATGCAAAGCCACAAGCTTGGGGATGCTATGTTTGATGAATATGATATTTTTAGTCCCCCAAGTTTTGATGTGCAAATTTATTATGATGATAGCATGCCTCCTATTTATGATGATTATGTTGATGAAAGTGGTTTCGGAGAGGTCATGACTTTATTTTGTGATGAATCCACTATTTCGGAAGAGGTTCCAATTGATTATGAGAACAAAGTTGCTATCTATGATGATTATTGTGATGACTTGTATGCTATAAAGAATAATGATATCCATGAATCTTGTCATCATGATTTTAGTTTTCAATTGGATTATGCCTCACATGATAATTATTTTGTTGAGTTTGCTCCCACTATTATTCATGAGAAGAATTTTGCTTGTGTGGAGAGTAGTAAATTTTCTATGCTTGTAGATCATGAAAAGAATGCTTTATGTGATGGTTGTATTGTTGAATTCATTCATGATGCTACTGAAAATTATTATGAGGGAGGAATATATGCAATAATATCAAGTTTCCTCTCTATGTGCTTAAAGTTTTGAAGTAATGCTTGTTTTGCCCTCCTATGCTAGTTGATTATTGTTCCCATAAGTTGTTTGCTCAAAAAATCCCTATGCATAGGAAGTGGGTTAGACTTAAATGTGCTAGTCATATTCTTCATGATGCTCTCTTTATGTTATAATTCTTATCTATTATGTGAGCATCGTTGAAATCATCATGCCTAGCTAGGGGCGTTAAACGATAGCGCTTGTTGGGAGGCAACCCAACTTTATTTTTGTTCCTTGCCTTTTGCTCCTGTTTAGTAATAAATAATTTATCTAGCCTCTGTTATGATTGAGTTTGCATGTATTAATTAGTGTTTGTTCCAAGTAGAACCCTTGGGAAGACTTGGGGAAAGTCTTGTTGATCTTGCTGTAAAAAACAGAAACTTTAGCGCTCATAAGAATTGCTGCCATTTTTTATTGGAGAGTGATATTTAGTTAATTATTTTTGAATATGATTAATAGATAAATTCCTCAGGTCCAGCAATTTATTTTATAATTTTTGGGGCTCCATAAGTATACGTTAGTTACAGATTACTACAGACTGTTCTGTTTTTGACAGATTCTATTTTTCATGTGTTGTTTACTTATTTAGATGAGTCTATGGCTAGTAAAAGAGTTTATAAACCAAAGAGAAGTTGGAATAATTAGGTTTAACACCAATATAAATAATGAATGAGTTCATTACAGTACCTTGAAGTGGTGTTTTGTTTTCTTTCGCTAACGGAGCTTACGAGTTTTCTGTTAAGTTTTGTGTTGTGAAGTTTTCAAGTTTTGGGTAAAGATTCGATGGACTATGGAATAAGGAGTGGCAAGAGCCTAAGATTGGGGATGCCTAAGGCACCCCAAGTTAATATTCAAGTACTACCAAGAGCCTAAGCTTGGGGATGCCCCGGAAGGCATCCCCTCTTTCATCTTCGTTCATCGGTAACTTTACTTGGAGCTATATTTTTATTCACCACATGATATGTGTTTTGCTTGGAGCGTCATTTTATTTTCTTTAGTTTTGCTTGCTGTTTGAATAAAATACCAACATCTGAAATTCTTAAATGTTAGAGAGTCTTCATATAGTTGCATAATTGTTCGACTACTCATTGATCTTCACTTATATCTTTCGGAGTAGTTTGTCATTTGCTCTAGTGCTTCAGTTATATCTTTTTAGAGCACGGTGGTGGTTTTATTTTGAAGAAATAGATGAGTTCTCATGCTTCACTTATATTATTTTGAGAGTCTTCAGAATAGCATGGTAGTTTTCTTTGGTTATGAAGCTAGTCCTAATATGATGGGCATCCAAGAGGGATATAATAAAAGCTTTCATATAAAGTGCATTGAATACTAAGAGAAGTTTGATACTTGATGATTGTTTTGAGATATGGAGATAGTGATATCAAAGTTGTGCTAGTTGAGTAGTTGTGAATTTGAGGAATATTTGTGTTGAAGTTTGCAAGTCCCGTAGCATGCATGTATGGTAAACGTTGTGTAACAAATTTGAAACATGAGGTGTTATTTGATTGTCTTCCTTATGAGTGTCGGTCGGGGACGAGCGATGGTCTTTTCCTACCAATCTACCCCCCTAGGAGCATGCGTGTAATGCTTGATTTTTGATGACTTGTAGATTTTTGCAATAAGTATGTGAGTTCTTTATGACTAATGTTGAGTCCATTGATTATACACACTCTTACCCTTCCATCATTGCTAGCCTCTTCGGTACCGTGCATTGCCCTTTCTCACATTGAGAGTTAGTGCAAACTTCACCGGTGCATCCAAACCTCGTGATATGATACGCTCTATCACACATAAACCTCCTTATATCTTCCTCAAAACAGCCACCATACCTACCTATTATGGCATTTCCATAGCCATTCCGAGATATATTGCCATGCAACTTTCCACCGTTCCGCTTATTATGACATGCATCATCATTGTCATATTGCTTTGCATGATCATGTAGTTGACATCGTATTTGAGGCAAAGCCACCGTTCATAATTTTTCATACATGTCACACTTGATTCATCGCAATCCCGGTACACCGCCGGAGGCATTCATATAGAGTCATATCTTGTTCTAAGTATCGAGTTGTAATTCTTGAGTTGTAAGTAAATAGAAGTGTGATGATCATCATTCATAGAGCATTGTCCCCAAAAAAAAGAAAAAAAGAAAGGCAAAAAAAGAAAGGCCAAATAAAAAAGGAAAGGCCAAATAAAAAAATATAAAAAATAAATAAAAGGGACAATGCTACTATCCTTTTTCCACACTTGTGCTTCAAAGTAGCACCATGATCTTTATGAAAGAGAGTCTCTGTTTTGTCACTTTCATATACTAGTGGGAATTTTTCATTATAGAACTTGGCTTGTATATTCCAACAATGGGCCTCCTCAAGTGCCCTAGGTCTTCGTGAGCAAGCAAGTTGGATGCACACCCACTTAGTTTCTTTTGTTGAGCTTTCATACATTTATAGCTCTAGTGCATCCGTTGCATGGCAATCTCTACTCCTTGCATTGACATCAATTGATGGGCATCTCCCTAGCCCATTGATTAGTCGCGTCAATGTGAGACTTTCTCCTTTTTGTCTTCTCCACATAACCCCCTCATTATATTCTATTCCACCCATAGTGCTATATCCATGGCTCACGCTCATGTATTGCGTGAAAGTTGAAAAAAGTTTGAGATTACTAATGTATGAAACAATTGCTTGGCTTGTCATCGGGGTTGTGCATGATAAGAGCATTCTTGTGTGATGAAAATGGAGCATGACCAAATTATATGATTTTGTGGGGATGAACTTTCTTTGGCCATGTTATTTTGAGAAGACATGATTGCTTAGTTAGTATGCTTGAAGTATTATTATTTTTATGTCAATATTAACTTTTATCTTGAATCTTATGGATCTGAACATTCATGCCCAAATGAAGAGAATTACATCGAGAAATATGTTAGGTAGCATTCCACATCAAAAATTCTGTTTTTATCATTTACCTACTCGAGGACGAGTAGGAATTAAGCTTGGGGATGCTGATACGTCTCCAACGTATCTATAATTTTTGATTGTTCCATGCTATTATATTATTTATGGGCTTTATTATACACTTTTATATTATTTTTGGGGATGTTTATGGGCTTTATTATACACTTTTATATTATTTTTGGGACTAACCTATTAACCCAGAGCCCAGTGTCAGTTTCTGTTTTTTCCTTGTTTTAGAGGATCGCAGAAAAGGAAAATCAAACGGAGTCCAATTGACCTGAAACTTCACGAAACTTATTTTTGGACTAGAAGAAGCCGAGGGAGTATCAGAGTTGGACCAGGAGAGTCCCGGGCTTCCCAAGAGGGTGGGGGGCGCGCCCACTCCCCCTGGGCCCGCCCCCTGCCTCGTGGACAGCCCGGAGATCCACCGACGTACTTCTTCCTCCTATATATACCCATATACCCTAAAAACATCAGGGAGCACAATAGATCGGGAGTTCCGCCACCAGAAGCCTCTGTAGCCACCAAAAACCAATCTAGACTCGTTCCGGCACCCTGCCAGAAGGGGCAACCCTCTCCGGTGGCCATCTTCATCATCCCGGTGCTCTCCATGACGAGGAGGGAGTAGTTCTCCCTCGGGGCTGCGGGTATGTACCAGTAGCTATGTGTTTGATTTCTCTCTCTCTCTCTCTCGTGTTCTTGAGGTGGTACGATCTTGATGTATCGCGAGCTTTGCTATTATAGTTGGATCTTATGATGTTTGTCCCCCTCTACTCTCTTGTAATGGATTGAGTTTTCCCTTTGAAGTTATCTTATCGGATTAAGTCTTTAAGGATTTGAGAACACTTGATGTACGTCTTGCGTGGGATAACCGTGGTGACAATGGGTTATTCTATTGATTCACTTGATGTATGTTTTGGTGATCAACTTGCGGGTTCCGCCCATGAACCTATGCATAGGGGTTGGCACACGTTTTCATCTTGATTCTCCGGTAGAATCTTTGGGGCACTCTTTGAGGTACTTTGTGTTGGTTGAATAGATGAATCTGAGATTGTGTGATGCGTATCGTATAATCATACCGACGGATACTTGAGGTGACATTGGAGTATCTAGGTGACATTAGGGTTTTGGTTGATTTGTGTCTTAAGGTGTTATTCTAGTATGAACTCTAGGGCTGTTTGTGACACTTATAGGAATAGCCCAACGGATTGATTGGAAAGAATAACTTTGAGGTGGTTTCGTACCCTACCATAATCTCTTCGTTTGTTCTCCGCTATTAGTGACTTTGTAGTGACTCTTTGTTGCATGTTGAGGGATAGTTATATGATCCAATTATGTTATTATTGTTGAGAGGACTTGCACTAGTGAAAGTATGAACCCTAGGCCTTGTTTCAACGCATTGCAATACCGTCTGTGCTCACTTTTATCATTAGTTACCTTGCTGTTTTTATATTTTAAGATTACAAAAACCTTTATCTACCATCCATATACCACTTGTATCACCATCTCTTCGCCGAACTAGTGCACCTATACACTTTACCATTGTATTGGGTGTGTTGGGGACACAAGAGACTCTTTGTTATTTGGTTGCAGGGTTGCTTGAGAGAGACCATCTTCATCCTACACCTCCTACGGATTGATAATACTTAGGTCATCCACTTGAGGGATATTTTCTACTATCCTACAAACCTCTGCACTTGGAGGCCCAACAACGTCTACAAGAAGAAGGTTGTGTAGTAGACATCATCGACTGGATTCAGGGATCCGCTACCGAGCATGTTTGTCGAGTGCATGCTACAGGTTCTCCAGTTGAGTGCGCTCAGCCAAGATGGCCAGGCGCGCTTCCTCCAAGGCCCGGGCCTCGGTGGTTTCTGCAACGGTGGGAGTGTGAAGTGCATCCATGTTGCAGTGGCGAAGCTCTTCCCTCCACTGCGAAGAAAGGGGCTCGGGCGGTACTCCTCGTGAACGCGCGACGGATCACCGCCATCATCGCCACCGTCATTACGGGGGAAGCCAGGAGGACTGGGTGGTCCGTCGACCATCAAGTCTTCTGCCGCGGGATTGCTGCTGAGGGAGTCCTGGATTAGGGGGTCTCCGGACAGCCGGACTATATCCTTTGGCCGGACTGTTGGATTATGAAGATACGAGATTGAAGACTTCGTCCCGTGTCCGGATGGGACTCTACTTGGCGTGGAAGGCAAGCGAGGCAATATGGATATGTATATCTCCTCCTTTGTAACCGACCTTGTGTAAGCCTAGCCCCCCTACGGTGTCTATATAAACCGAAGGGTTTAGTCCGCAGGACAATATACAATCATACCATAGGCTAGCTTCTAGGGTTTAGCCTCTTTGATCTCGTGGTAGATCAACTCTTGTAATACTCATATCATCAAGAACAATCAAGTAGCACGTAGGGTATTACCTCCATCAAGAGGGCACGAACCTGGGTAAACATCGTGTCCCTTGTCTCCTGTTACCATCCGCCTCAGACGCACAGTTCGGGACCCCCTACCCGAGATCCGCCGGTTTTGACACCGACATTGGTGCTTTCATGGAGAGTTCCACTATGTCGTCACCATAAGGCTTGATGGCTTCTTCGATCATCGCTAGTGACGCGGTCCAGGGTGAGGCTTTCCTCTGCGGACAGATCTTCGTATTCGGTGGCTTCGCACTGCGAGCCAATTCTCTTGGCCATCTAGAGCAGATCGAGAGCTACGCTCCTGGCCATCAGGTCAGGTTCGGAAACTTAAACTACACCACCGACATCCACGGAGACTTGATCTTCGATGGATTCGAGCCCAAGTCGGGTACGCCGCACAGTCATGACGAGCATGATATAACTCTACCGTCGGACAGTGTTCGGGAGATCGCATTCACAACCACTTCGGCCGTTAATCCAGAGCAAATCGCGCCGTCCGAGAGCGGAGGGATAGACCCCGCCATGGAAGCCGCCCTCTCGGTGGCAATAGAGCCAGATACTGACTTCACCTCTTACGAGAGCCGTGTCGCCGAACCACTGGGTTCATCTCCGGCCATGGACTCCGAGCCGATCACATCCGTGCCCGTCGAATCCGACTGGGCGCCGATCATGGAGGTCACCTCCACGGATATTTTTCAGCACTCGCCCTTCGGCGACATGCTAAATTCATTAAGGTCTCTCCCCCTGTGAGGACAACCTTGGCTGAACTATGTCCGGCTAGAATGGGATGCAGACGACGAAGAAATTTGCTGCCCACCCACCACCCACTTAGTAGCCACTGTCGACGACTTAACCAACATGCTCGACTTCGACTCCGAAGACTTTCATGGTATGGACGACGAAGCCAGAGACGAACAGGAACCACTGCCCTCAGGGCACTAGACCGCCACCTCATCATATGACATATACATGGTGGACACCCCCAAAGAAGGCAATGGCGACGAGACAGCGGAGGATGACCCCTCCAAGAAGCAACCCAAGCGCCGACGTCAGCGGCGCCGCTCTAAGTCCCGCCACAGCAAGAGCAGTGATACTGGCACAGGAGATAATAACACTCCGGATAGTGCCAAAGACAACAACAGTCCCCTCCAGAACGATGTAGAGCTGGAGGACGAACAAGCTAGCCCTCCAGAGCAGGCAACAGATGGAGAACGGGAGGAGGACAATTACATGCCTCTCTCCGAAGACGAGGCGAGCCTCGGCGACGACGAATTTATCGTGCCTGAGGACCCCGTCAAGCAAGAGCGCTTCAAGCGCCGGCTTATGGCCATGGCAAATAGCCTAAAGAAAAAGCAGCAACAACTTCAAGCTGATCAATACTTGCTAGCAGACAGGTGGACCGAAGTCCTTGCGGCCGAGGAGCATGAACTCGAGCGTCCATCCAAGAGTTACCCAAAACACAGGTTGCTGCCTCACCTCGAGGAGGAAGCATTGAAACCTCATTCACTAGTGTACGATGCGGCTGACCGGCCACTACGCGGCCGAGCCAGAGAGGCGTTTCTGCCTGAAGTTCAGCCCGCACCCCATCGCCACTCAATCAAAAATACTAAGGCCCGGGGCAATACAAAGGACCTGCGAGACATATTGGACAGTATGGCAAAAATCTCAAGGTCAATATACGGGACACGGGCACGCGCGCCAACACGGGACAATGATCGTCGCATCGGATACACGAAGAGTAAATCCGGCCGGGCCGAATACATCAGACAAGACTCATACAAACTGCGTCGGGATATAGATCAGCACAGAGGCGCCGCACACCCCCTATGCTTCACTGATGAAGTTATGAATCATGAATTCTCGGAGGGTTTCAAACCCGTCAATATTGAATCATACGATAGCACAACAGATCCCGCTGTATGGATTGAGGATTTCCTCCTTCGCATCCACATAGCTCGCGGTGATGATCTACATGCCATCAAGTACCTCCCACTAAAACTCAAAGGACTAGCTCGGCATTGGCTGAACAGCTTGCCAGCAGATTCCGTCGGCAGTTGGGAGGATCTGGAAGACGCATTCCTTGACAACTTCCAGGGCACTTATGTGTGGCCACCGGATGCTGATGACTTGAGCCACATAACCCAGCAGCCAGGGGAATCGGCCAGACAATTCTGGACACGGTTCCTGACTAAGAAAAACCAAATTGTAGACTATCCGGATGCATAGGCCCTAGTGGCATTCAAGCGTAACATCCATGATGAGTGGCTCGCCCGCCACCTCGGCCAGGAGAAGCCGATATCTATGGCAGCCCTCATAAGACTCATGACCCGCTTTTGCGCTGGCGAGGACAGCTGGCTGGCTCACAGCAACAACACATCGAGGAATCCAGATACCTCGGATACCAAAGATGTTAACGGTAGGCAGCATCGTAACAGACCAAAGTGCTGCAATAACGGAAATAACACCGAAGATACGGTAGTGAATGCCGGATTCAGAGGCTCTAGATCTGGTCAGCGGAAAAAGCCATTTAAAAGAAATACTCCGGCTCCGTCCAGTCTGGAACGCATACTGGTCGCTCATGTCAAATCCACGGCACCACCGACAAGCCAGCCAATCACACCAACAGAGAATGCTGGGTGTTCAAGCAGGCCAGCAAGTTAAATGCCGAAATCAAGGACAAGGGGCTGCATAGAGATGACGACGAGGATCCCCGGTCGCAGAACACAGGAGGACAGAAGGGGTTTCCCCCACAAGTGAAGACGGTGAACATGATATACGCAACCCACATTCCCAAGAGGGAGTGGAAGCGTGCACTAAGGGACGTCTATGCGATGGAGCCCGTCGCCCCAAAGTTCAACCCATGGTATGCTTGCCCGATCACCTTCGATCGCAGGGACCACCCCACTAGCATCCATCATGACGGATCCGCCACACTGGTCCTAGACCCCATCATTGAAGGATTTCACCTCACTCGAGTCCTTATGGACGGCGGCAGCAACCTGAACCTGCTTTATCAAGATACAGTGCGAAAAATGGGTATCGATCCCTCGAGGATCAAACCTAGCAAAACCACCTTTAAAGGCATCATCCCAGGTGTAGAGGCCCATTACACAGGCTCAATCACACTGGAAGTGGTCTTCGGATCACCGGACAACTTCCGAAGCGAAGAGTTAATCTTCGACATCGTCCTATTTGGCAGTGGCTATCATGCACTGCTCAGACGGACAACATTTGCAAAATTCAATGTAGTGCCGCATTACGCATACCTCAAGCTCAAGATGCCAGGACCTCATGGGGTCATAATAGTAAATGGAAACACAGAACGCTCACTCCGTACAGAAGAGCACACTGCGGCCCTTGCAGCAGAAGCACAAAGCAACCTGTTCAGGCAGACCACTCATTCGGCGTCACATCCCTCGGACACCTTCAAGCGATTCTGGAACAAGCTGCAACAAGATCGCCTGGCACGATCAGAGCTTGCCTAGCAATTCGGCCCCCGTCCTAGTCCCAGTCAAGCGACAAAATCAGTGCTGCGCGTACATAACTACGCACTGAAAATACCATGGACATAGGCAGGGGCAAGATCAGGACACGCCCGCAATGTGGATTAACCACCCTAGGGGCTGTATACCTTTATCATTCCTTTTTTCTTCCAGGGCCTAACTCTTTGGAAGCCCTTTTCGGCAGTACGATTGCCGGACACATTCCAGAAGCAACAACCAAGGCGGCAAGAAGCTAAGATGAACACGGGAATCCTCAGGTGGTCTCTAATAATAATAATAATTGATATACCCATTTTTTACTATCTATGCACAGCTCGCCCTGGGATAGGACATTTCGAATTGTCGTACTTTCTGCTTATTGCACTACTTGTACCAGTATGCTTCGACGTATTATTTAAATAACAATGCATATCATTAATCTGTCATTGCATCATTCAAGTTTTTCCCTTTTTCTCTCACTTATACATCCATTTACGACAATCCGCACCCGCACGTTCGGGTACGGTCAGTTCGCCAATGGTTCTCGTTTACCCCCATAATACGGTGCAAGAAGTCCGAACACTTTCGATAGTGCGGCACCCCGAACTTATAGCATTATATGCATCAGCTCCGAATCATGTCTTTGGTCAAATGTTGGGTTGCCTGTCTCCCATGCTTTGGTACCTTACGTTCCACTATATCGGCTAAGGTAGCGGTGGGAGAACTACTGCGATTATGTCCCGGTTCTTCCGGATGAGCACCTCAATATAGAAAGCCAAAAACTGACTGTCATGATAAGGCGAGAGACTGGTCGCTGTTCGAGAGGTCTCAAGTCCTTAAAGACTTTTTCCGCTTTGGGCGAGGAGTCGGCCTTGTCCAGCTTAGGCGTGTATACCGCCCCAAATTCGGCCCTCTGAATACCAGGGGCTTCGCCAAAATTTAAAATCATAGACTTCTATGGCTAAGTGAGAGTGATAAAGCATTATAGTACGATTGCCTGGTTCGTCGCGCTGAACACCTCCCTTGAAGGACCCAAAACTGGGGTAAAGAGTGCTCAGGTTTATCCCGAACACCCCTGTCGGTGTCAAAACCGGCAGATCTCGGGTAGGGGGTCCCGAACTGTGCGTCTAAGGCGGATGGTAACAGGAGGCAGGGGACACGATGTTTTACCCAGGTTCGGGCCCTCTTGATGGAGGTAAAACCCTACGTCCTGCTTGATTATTCTTGATAATATGAGTAGTACAAGAGTAGATCTACCACATGCTCGGTGAGGCTAAACCCTAGAAGCTAGCCTATGGTATGATTGTATGTTGTCCTACGGACTAAAACCCTCCGGTTTATATACACACCGGAGGGGGCTAGGGTTAAACAAGGTCGGTTACAAAGGAGGAGATATCCATATCCATATTGCCTAGCTTGCCTTCCACGCCAAGTAGAATCCCATCCGGACACGGGACCAAGTCTTCAATCTCGTATCTTCATAGTCCAACAACCTGGCTAAAGGATATAGTCCGGCTGTCCGGAGACCCCCTAATCCAGGACTCCTTCAGTAGCCCCTGAACCAGGCTTCAATGACAACGAGTCTGGCGCGTAGTGTTGTCTTCGGCATTGCAAGGCGGGTTCCTCCTCCGAATACGCCACGGAAGACTTTGAATACAAGGATAGTGTCCGACCCTGCAAAATAAGTTCCACATACCACCGTAGAGAGAATAATATTTCCACAAATCTAATCTGCTGACATGTTTTGGCAGCATGACATCACGCCATGGCCCGGTAATTATTTGAACCATTTTGCTTTAACCAGCCCCGCACATAACGCGAGGTAGTTTCTTGACACGTCTTGTCAAAGCAGAGATCGTGTTCCCCTTATCACGGGATTCTCATCAATATGGACGTGGGTAACCCAACCACGCCACCAATTACGGCGCTTGGGGGATAAGCGAGTTTTACCAGGCTAGTGGGGGGCACATAGTTTCGTCCGCCCTTATAAAGGGATAAGGTCTCACCTTTTTCTACCCACGCCTTCTTCCTCCTTGCTCATCCATTCTCACGCACTGGAGCTCCAGCGCCCAAGTCCACATCCTTTTCCTCAACTCTCCTCAAACATGTCCGGAGCGGGAGGCAAGTGGATGGCCTCCTCCGTCATGGAGGGACACATCAAAAAGCTACGTGGAGCCAGATACTTAGCCGCGGATATCGCGCACCGGCTGCCTGCCGCGGGGCAGGTCGTCCCTACCCCAGAACCTCACGAAAGGGTGGTTTTCCTCCCCCACTTCGTCCGTGGACTGGGGTTTCCCCTCCATCCATTCGTCCGGGGCCTTATCTTCTATTATGGGCTGGACTTTCATGATCTGGCCCCGAATTTCATCCTCAACATCTCGGTGTTCATCGTCGTGTGTGAGGCTTTCCTCCACATCCGGCCCCACTTCGGCCTGTGGCTGAAGACCTTCAATATCAAGCCGAAGGTGGTTGGCGGCCAACAAGCGGAATGCGGCGGAGCCATGGTGGGCAAAATGTCCAACATTATATGGCTCGAGGGCTCCTTCGTGGAGACCATAAAGGGGTGGCAATCGGGGTGGTTCTACATCACTGAGCCGCACGACACCAACTGGGTGGCGGGCCCCGAGTTTTGATCCAGAATCCCCACGCGGCTCACTTCTTGGAAGGAGAAGGGCCTGTCCTAGGGTTCATCGGTGGAGCTGGACGGACTCCAGAAGTGTATCCGGAACATGACAAGCAAGAAACTTAAGCTTGTCAACATAGTCCAGGTCATGCTCTTCCGCCGGATCCTCCCGTGTCAACAACGGGATTTCAACTTATGGGAGTTCGACCCGGCCCAGCACCAGATTCTAAGCGAGCTCTCCGACACGACGCATAAGGACGTCTGGAGGGTGCTGTTCAAGGGCGCCGAGGTCCCTCCTTCTCTTACTGAGGACCGCGGGCTAAGCATGAAGCGCCCTGCGAATCCGATAAGTTCTATACATCTGGTAGGGTGTTTATTTCCCATAGCTTAACCATGTGTGGGGTCTGAGCTCCCATGCCTTTGACAGGACTGGGTGGAGACATCGGAGCAGATTAACTGTCCGGCCCCTCTGCCCGAAGACCCCACAGACGCTCTTCGGACAAAGATGCGGACTCCGGCTCCTTATGAGGTGCCGGAGAAGACCAAGAAGAAGGCCAAGGGAACCCGAAAGAGTTCCCGACGCCAGGTGGTATCGGACTCATCGTCTGATCCCTCCGAGGCACACTCCTCCTGTGAAAACGAGGAGAAGGAAGATGAAGATTCTCCCCCTCCAGCCGGGGGAGACAAGAAAAGGAAGGCCGCACAACCGGGGAGGCCGAAGGGTCCAAGAAGGGAAGGACTCTCCTTCCGGACTGCTCCACCACCGCCGCCGACGGCAAAGACGAGTGGCTGCTCAAGGCCAAGCCCCTAACGAAGTCGTAAGTATTCGGATACCAGAGTAACTCATAGCATACCTTTGTCGCACTGCTTCTCCTAACATCGAATATGATTATGCAGTCCGCCCCAAGCCCGTATCGACGTATCATCGTCGGACGGTTCCTTAGACTCGTCGGACATGAATAGTGATACACTTCCAACCGCCTCCTCCCCTTGCCCTATGGACAACGCCGAGGTATTGCCTCAAGGGGCACCGAGCCCGGGGGAGACAGTCCCGAAGGCGCCTCACGGTGACCTTCCAGACTCTAGGAGCAAAGGTAGCAAGGCTCCCAGGGGCTCCAAGTTCGGCCCTCAGCCGGACACCGCGCCGGAACCTCCAGTGGTTCTGGACTCGAGCAGGCGGCCCTCTTCCAAGAGGGGCAAGCCGCCTGTGCCGGTGACCTCTGTCCATCCAGAGGCACCGGACAACCTGCTGGGAGCGCTTCGCGGCGCTTCCATCGACGAAGAGCACCGCACTATTATGAGTGCGGTGATCAAGAAGGTTCAGTCCGCCAAGAGCGGACTGACTGAAGCCTATGCCAGCCTTCTAACAGGCTTTGAGGTAAGTATTTAAAATATAGGAAAATATTACCGCATAGACAGTAGCCCCTGATGCTCTATTCGGTGTTCACAAAGAAAAGCCGAATAGAGGATCAAATAATATCTGCAAGAGTCTAATATAAGTATGTCTGTATGCGTATGCAGGCTTCGCTGCTGACCTCTGCCGCACTGACTGCGGAGGTCGCCGCACTGAAGCAGGACGTCGAGGGGTCTGAGAAAGAGCTCGGCCTTGCCAAGAGGCAGCTCGAGGAGAACAAAGGTAAGTAATACCTTGTCTATATAAAAAAGAAAATGTGGTTGCGAAATGATAGGATCATCATGAATGTGCCAGGGGCCACGACCGAAGTGGCGACCCTGAAGCAAGCGCTGTCCGAGGCCGAGAACAAAGCGGCCAAGGAGCGCACCGAGCGGGAAAAACAAGAGGCACGGGTGGGCGAGGTGCAGCAAGAGCTCCAGGCTCTCGTGAAGAAGCACGCGGCTTTGGAGCCTGACTCGAAGACGCGAGAGTCCGAGCTTGCTGCGGCCCTCGAGAGAACAAAGCATGCCAAGGCCGAAGCCCAAAAGGCCCTCCAGTAGATTGAGGCGATGAGGAAGATAGCGGCGGGTAAGGCATTCAATATGCAAAGCAAGCATGTGAAAGTGAATTACTTGTTACTTACCCGAGTCCGGAGCTCTCCAGGAGCATTCGCAGATTTGCCCCGCAGCGTGTCGGATGCCGCGAAATTTTACCAGCCGAGGAGGGAAGCTCGACGGAGAAGTTGTTCTGGTCTCAGTATACTGGGACCGAACACCCGATGCCTATGAGCGACCAGCTAAAGCAACTGGTCGAGCTGCACAAGGCGGCCGGACAGGCCATGAAGGGCTTTATAGTCCGGATGTGGCCTGGTGACTCCCTTCCCAACAGCTACTTCGGCCTGGTGAGGTGGCTTGTGGATGCCTGCCCATGACTGGAAGTCATCAAGCAGTCCGTCTGTATCGAAGGTGCACGCCGGGCTTTTGCCCGTGCGAAGGTGCAATGGGCCAAGATGGACGTCGAGAAGCTGGTGAAGGAGGGGCCACCACAGGGCAGGGAGCATCGTCACCCCGAAATGTATTATGAGGGTGTCCTGAAGGGTGCCCGTCTTGTAGCGGACGAGTGTGCGAAGGATGTAATATTTGAATGAACTCGCTCGTGTGATCCTGTATTATGAAAACTTGTTCATATGCGCTATGCAACGCTTGTTTGAATTTAAAATATTACCTTATGTGCGGCTGTTTATCAAATCTGAGAGATGGCCAGTCGTCGGCTTCTGCCCCCATGCCACGAGTGCTGGGGTGTTCGGGATAAACTTGAGCACTCTTTTTCCCATTTTTGGGTCCTTCGAGGGAGGTGCTCAGCACAACGAACAAGGCAATCAGACTATAATGCTTTATCACTCTCATTTAGCCATAAAAGTCTACAATTTTAAATTTTGGCGAAGCCCCTAGTATTCGGAAGGCCGAATTCGGGGCGCTATACACGCCTTAAGCCGGACAAAGCTAACTCCTCGCTCTAAGAGGCATAAGTTTTTAGGGACTCGAGACCTCTCGAACAGCGACCAGCTCTCGCCTTATCATGACAGTCAGTTTTAGCTTTCTCTTCTGAGGTGCTTAGCCCAGATGAACCGGAGCATAATCACAGTAGTTCTCCCAGTTCTACCTTAGCCGATATAGCAGAACGTCAGGTACCAAAACATGGGAGCCGGGCAAACCCAACTATTGACCCAAGACATGATTCGGAGCTGATGCATATAATGCTATAAGTTCGGGGTGCCGCACTTTCGAAAGTGTTCGGACTTCTCACGCCGTATTATGGGGTATTATTAAGCCCCTGGCGTATTGGTCATACCAGAGTGTACGGGTGCTGAATGTCATGAATGAACATATATTTATAAAAAAGGAAGAATAGAGAATGCGATAATAGTCTAGTGCTATGCATTGTTTATTCAAAAAGGTGTGTCGAAGCAGAATGATACAAGTAGTGCGATAAGCAAAAAGTAGGACTATTTGACATGTCCCATCCAAGGGCAAAGCTGAGGAATGGTATTTAAAGCAAGTATTTCATTCGTTATCGGAATCCACCTGGGAGTTCCGTGGTGCGATGTAGCTTTCTGCCTCCTTGGTTGTTGTATCGTGTGTCCGGCAATCGTATTGCTGGACGGGGCTTCCAGAGATTGAAGTCCTGAAAGAAAGAAAAATAACAAAGCGGGAAGCCCCTAGTGCGGTTGAGCCGCGTCTTGGGGCGTGCTGTAGTCGTGCCCCCTCCCCACCTGTGCCCATGGTATTTTCAATGTGTAATTATGTACGCGTGGCACGGATTTCATTGTTTGGCTAGGACTGGGGTGGGGGCCGCGTTGCTATGCGAGCTCGGAACGTGCCAGGCGGTCTTGTTGCCGATTACTCTGGGCGCGCTTGAAGGTGTCCGGAACCTTAATCGCCGAACTGGTGGATTGCCTTAAGAGGCTGCTTTGCGCTTCTGCTGCGAGGGTCGCTGTGTGCTCCTCCGTGCGGAGACAGCGCTCTGTGTTTCCATTGACTGTGATGACCCCCCGAGGTCCTGGCATCTTGAGCTTGAGGTATGCATAATGTGGTACCGCATTGAATCTGGCAAATGCGGTTTGCCCGAGTAGTGCATGATAGCCACTGCGGAACAGGACTATATCGAAGATTAAATCCTCGCTTTCGAAGTTATCCGGGGATCCGAAGACCACTTCCAATGTGACTGAGCCTGTGCAATGGGCCTCTACACCTGGTATGACGCCTTTGAAGGTCGTTTTTGTGGGTTTGATCCTTCAGGGGTCTATACCCATTTTGCACACTGTGTCCTGATAAAGCAGGTTCAGGCTGCTGCCGCCATCCATAAGGACTCGAGTGAGGTGAAATCCATCAATGATTGGGTCTAGGACCAGTGCGGCAATTCCGCCATGACGGATACTAGTGGGGTGGTCCCTGCGATCGAAGGTGATCGGACAGGAGGACCATGGGTTGAACTTTGGGGCGACTGGCTCCAACGCATATACGTCCCTTAGCGCATGCTTCCGCTCCCTCTTAGGGATGTGGGTTGCGTATATCATGTTCACCGTCCGCACTTGTGGGTGGAACCTCTTCTGTCCTTCGGTGTTTGGCTGTCGGGGCTCCTCCTCGTCACCGCTATGTGACCCCTTATCTTTGTTTTTGGCATTCAACTTGCCGTCCTGCTTGAACACCCAACACTCCCTGTTGGTGTGGTTGGCTGGCTTGTCGGGGGTGCTGTGTATTTGACACGAGCGATCGAGTATACAGTCTAAACTGGACGGGCCTGGAGTGCTTCTTTTGAATGTATTTTTCCGCTGACCGGGTTTAGAGCCTTTGAATCCGGCATTGACTGCCGTATCCTCGGTATTGTTGCTGTTGATGCGGCGCTTGTGTTTGTTGCGATGTGACCTGCCATTGCCATCCTTGGTATCCTAAGTACCATGATTCTTTGATATATTATTGCTGCGAGCCAGCCAGCTATCTTCTCCCGTGCAAAAGTGGGTCATGAGTGTCGTGAGGGCTGCCATAGATTTCGGATGTTCCTGGCCAAGGTGCCGGGCAGCCACTCATCGCGGATGTTGTGCTTAAAAGCTGCTAGGGCCTCTGCATCCGGACAGTCGATGATTTGATTTTTCTTTGTCAGGAACCGTGTCCAGAATTGCCTGGCCGATTCCTCTGGCTGCTGAATTATGTGGCTCAAGTCATCGGCATCTGGTGGTCGCATATAAGTGCCCTGGAAGTTGTCGAGGAATGCAACTTCCAGATCTTCCCAACAGCCAATGGATTCTGCTGGCAGGCTGTTGAGCCAATGCCGAGCTGGTCCTTTAAGTTTGAGTGGGAGGTATTTGATGGCGTGCAGATCGTCACCGCGGGCCATGTGGATGTGCAGGAGGAAGTCCTCGATCCATACCGCAGGATCTGTTGTGCCGTTGTATGATTCAATATTTACGGGTTTGAAACCCTCTGGGATTTGGTGATCCATTACTTCGTCTGTGAAGCATAGGGGTGTGCGGCGCCTCTGTACTGGGCTATATCACGACGCAGCTCGAATGAGTCTTGTCCGCTGTGTTCGGCCCGACCGGATTTACTTTTACTGTATCCGGCATGACGGTTATCGTCTCACATAGTGGCACGCCCTCGTGATCCATAGATCGATCTTGTGTGTTTTGCTTTGTCCTCCAATACGTCTCGCAGGTCTGGCGTATTTCCCCAAGCCTTGACATTTTTATTTGAGTGGCGTCGGGGTGCGGGCTGAGCTTTTGGCTGAAATGCCTCTCTGTCGCGGCCATGGGGTGGACGATCAGCCATGTCATACGCTGGAGATGTAGGTTTTGGTGCTTCCTCCTCCAGTCGGGGTAGCAACCTGCGCTTTGGGTAACTCTTGGAGGGACGTTTGAGTTTATATTCTTCGGCCGCAAGGACTTCAGTCCATCTGTCAGCTAGCAAATCTTGATCAGCTTGAAGCTGCTGTTGCTTTTTCTTAAGGCTATTTGCCGTGGCTATAAGCCGGCGCTTGAAGCGCTCTTGTTCGATGGGATCCTCAGGCACGACAAATTCGTCATCGTCGATGCTTGCCTTGTCTTTGGAGGGAGGCATGTAATTATCATCCTCCGCCTCTCCATCTGCTGCTCTCTCGGGAGGGCTGGCTTCTTGTAGGATCGAAAGTATGTCTCGAGGGGGGTGATTAGACTACTTGACCAAATAAAAACTTGACCTTTTCCCAATTTTAGTTCTTGGCAGATTTTAGCTATTTTAGGACAAGTCAAGCAATCATCACACAATTCAAGCAAGCATGCAAAGAGTATATTGGCAGCGGAAAGTAAAGCATGCAACTTGCAAGAATGTAAAGGGAAGGGCTTGGAGAATTCAAACGCAATTGGAGACACGGATGTTTTTCCCGTGGTTCGGATAGGTGGTGCTATCCTACATCCACGTTGATGGAGACTTCAACCCACAAAGGGTAACGATTGCGAGAGTCCACACAGGGCTCCACCCACAAAGGGTAACGGTTGTGCGAGTCCACACAGGGCTCCACCCATGAAGGGTCCACGAAGAAGCAACCACCCACAAAGGGTCCACGAAGAAGCAACCTTGTCTATCCCACCATGGCCATCGCCCACACAGGACTTGCCTCACTAGCGGTAGATCTTCACGAAGTAGGCGATCTCCTTGCCCTTACAAACTCCTTGGTTCAACTCCACAATCTTGTCGGAGGCTCCCAAGTAACACCTAGCCAATCTAGGAGACACCACTCTCCAAGAAGTAACAAATGGTGTGTAGGTAATGAACTCCTTGATCTTGCGCTTCAAATGATAGTCTCCCCAACACTCAACTCTCTCTCATAGGATTTGGATTTTGTGGAAAGAAGATTTGAGTGTAAAGCAACTTGGAGAGGCTAGAGATCAAGATTCATATGGTAGGAATGGAATATCTTGGTCTCAACACATGAGTAGGTGGTTCTCTCTCAGAACATATGAGTTGGAATGGTGTATGTGTTCTGATGGCTCTCTCTTCGAATGAAGAGGGGGTGGAGGGGTATATATAGCCTCCACACAAAATCCAACCGTTACACACAGTTTTCCAATCTCGGTGGGACCGAATCAACAAACTCGGTCAGACCGAAAATGTAAACCTAGTGACCGTTAGAGATTTTTTGTGGGACTGACATGCAACTCGGTAGGACCGATGTGGTTAGGGTTTGGGCATAACGTAATCTCGGTGAGACCGATTACACAAACTCGGTGAGACCGAATTTGGTAATTAGCTAACCAGAGAGTTGGTCAGGCAAACTCGGTGGGACCGATTTGCTCTTTCGGTGAGACCGAAAAGTTACAAAGGGGAAACATTGAATTTACATTGCAATCTCGGTGGGACCGATTCGCTCTTTCGGTGAGACCGAAAAGTTACGGAAGGGAAACAGAGAGTTTGCAATCCCATCTCGGTGAGACCGAGATCCCTATTGGTAGAACCGAATTGCTAGGGTTTGGCAGTGGCTAATGACAAGTGAAACTCGGTGGCGCCGGATAGGAAGAATCAGTAGTACCGAGTTTGGCTTAGGGTTTAGGTCAAATGTGGATATGGGAAAGCAGTTGAGGGTTTTTGGAGCATATCACTAAGCACATGAAGCAAGAGGCTCATTAAGCAACACCTCATCCCTCCTTGATAGTATTGGCTTTTCCTAAAGACTCAATGTGATCTTGGATCACTAAAATATAAAATGAAGATTCTTGAGCTTTTGAGCTTGAGCCAATCCTTTGTCCTTAGCATTTTGAGGGTTCCACTTTCACATCCATGCCATGCCAATCATTGAGCTTTCCTGAAATAATCATCTTGGAATAGCATTAGCTCAATGAGCTATATGTTGTTATGAATTACCAAAACCACCTAGGGATAGTTGCACTTTCAATCTCCCCCTTTTTGGTAATTGATGACAACATATAGATCAAAGCTTCAACAAATGATAATAAGCATGAAATATATCGTCGCTTTGAGAAGTATGTGATAAGTAAGAGCTCCCCCTAAATTTGTGCATATATAAAATTTGCTTTGGACTGCAAATGCACAAGGAGTTAGAGTCATGGGTTACTCTTCCATGTCACATACATCTTGGTGGAGTGCTTAAAATGATAAGAATGAAATACATGCACTCATGACCAAGAATAGTGAAAGATCACATAAGATAGATAAGATAATAGCATTAAGCAAGCATTAAGTGTAGCTTATGATCAAACACATGATCATCAATGTCTCACAAATAATGACGTAGTATCTCAAGCACTCAAAAGCAAACAAGTTTGAAAAACCACCAAATAAAGCAAGAGAGAAAAGCAACACTCTCTCTCTTGAAGCCTATGATCTATACATTTTTCTCCCCCTTTGGCAAAAAGTTACCAAAAAGTTCCTAGAAAATGCATAGTACTAGATCGACGCTTAGGCTTGATCTTCTGGTGGTGGTGGAGTCCGGATCACTCCAAGGACGAAGGCTTCTGTAGACGCTGAAGTAGACGCTGGAGTTGGAGCTGAAGTAGATGCTGGAGCTGGTGGAACTAAGGCTATAGCTGGTGCTGAGGTGGTGGCTCTTGTGTCAGCAACTGGCACGGCAGACGACCTCGAACCTCGTGGCACTCTGGCAAAGGCATGAATGGTAGTCCTACCTCTCCTCTCCTGCATATCATCCTGGAGCTACTCCACTGCAGTCTGAATCTCTGTCACCTTGACATCCAAGTCATAGAACTTTTGTTCCATGATTCTCTCTAGGCTTGCCTGGTTTTGAGTTCGGGTGGCTAGTCCTTGCTCAATCTGCAGGGTGGATGCAATCAGGTAACCAAGCTGCTCTTGTTTGGTCTTCAAGAAATACTCAGATGCCTCCTCTTGAGTTGGCATCCTGGCAGCTTTCTCCTTCCTTGCCTTCTCCTTCTTTGCGTATGCTTGGGCAGATGATGGCTCGTTCTCAGTCATGACAACTTGATTGTCCTCAAAATCTGGACGGATGGGCAGGTGTTCCTTGTCCAATAAATATATGCCCGTGCCCATCTTGGAGTTAATGAGCTCCTGGATTTGAGGGGCATATCCGCAACTCCTCTTCTGATCTGCTGCAGTCCTTTTGATAGTTTCCACTATGAGGCTCATCACCTTGAACTTCTGAGGCACATCAAATACATGTAGCAAGTTGATAGCATGGCCTCTGATCATCTTGTGATTTCCAGACTTGGGCAATAAGGTGTGCCTCAAGATCCAATTGATAGTTGGCAGCCCTGACAGAAGGTAATGCACAGATCCAAATTTGAACGTGTCAAGAGCTTCATTTGGAATTTCCTTGTACATATTGGACATAGAGTTGTGATCCATTTTCTTCTTGGCATAGATATCCAAGTCATCTGCTTGCTCCTCTGGGGCATTGATCAACTTTGCCCATTCCTCAACAGTTGATTGGTACCTTGTACCCTCAGACATCCATGTGATCCTCCCATCTGGATAAAAGTGTGCCGTGGAGTAGAATTGCATGATGAGCTCCTCGTTCCACTTTGTGAGCTTCTGCCCAACAAAGTCAGCAACTCCACAAGCACTAAAGTTGTCATACACTCCAGGGTAGTGTTCCTCATTTTCCTTCATGTAGGTCCAGTCGACCCATCTCATGTCACAAACAATGGGCTTCTTATCTAGCAACACTGTCTCATAGAAGTCCTGCTGTTCCTTAGTGTGGAACCTGTAGTCCACATCAGTCCTTCTCCTTGAAGCATACGGGTCTGCTTCTCTCCACTTCCTCAGCCCTAAATCTCTCTTGAGCTTCATGTCCTCAGCCACAGGATGAGCATCGTTGTGGTCTGGGATCTTGGGCTTGAGCTTTCTAAGAACTTGCTCTTCATCCTCTTCTTCAGCAACAGTCTCAGGCACTGGGGCCTTGTTCTTCTCAGCTGCAGGAATGCTCCTTGTATTCCTCTTTGGCTTTGGCTTGGAGGCAGCTTTGGGCTTAGATGCAGTAGTTCCTGATCTTATGGCATCACCCATCAGCTTGGGTGCCTTGGGTGCTGGTGCAGCTACCTCTTCTTCCTCTTCCTCTTCCATGATGGAAGCCTTTCCAAGCACTCTGGCTACGGTCTTCTTGACCCTTTCCTTTCTTTTCTTTCCCTCAGCAGCAACTGGCTCTTTGGGTGCAGGCTTCTCAGTTGAAGCTCTTCCCTTTGACATGGGCTGCCTACCTGCTGGCCTTTTGATTTTCAGCCCTGGCTTTGTGCCTTGAGCTGGCTTGACTCTCTTTGATGTGGCCTCTTCCTCTGCCACATAATCTTCATCTTCGGAATCTGAAGTTCTCTTCTTCTTCTGTCTGGTGGCAGCTTTTGGCAAGTTGCTAGGGGTGCTCCTGCTGCCCTCATCTAAAGAGCTGGAGGGACTAGTGCCCTCACTCATGTGCACCTGCTGCTCTGACATGTTCTGGCTGTCACTTTGATCAGACATGCTGCAAGCTCTGACTTCTGACCCTGTGAATAGTTTATAGATGAGGTAGAATAGATGAGCATCACAAAATGCAGAGATTTTTGCAAAAGAATGATCCAAAAACTTAGTTTTAGTTTCCCACTGAAATCATCTTGGATCTACCGATTTTCAAACTCGGTGATACCGAAGCAGTTTTGGAACCTAAACTAGTGAACTCGGTAGGACCGAGTCACAGTTCGGTGGCACCGAGACTGCTAGGGTTTCACAGAGTTCCAAAATCGGTCACACCGATAAGTAATTCTCGGTCAGACCGAGTCTCACTTGTGCAATGGCATAAGCCAAATCGGTGGGACCGAGTTTTTCAACTCGGTGGGTCCGAGATGGTTTCGGCGGAAACCTAACCCTAAAATTTTCGAATCAAAGCTAATCTACGGGCGTATTGACTGGATAGGAGTGTTTCAATCGTGGCAAGAATCATGAAGAACACAATGTGCTAGGAATCGGACGGGGAATAGAACTGTGATCGAGTCCATACCCTAGTTCGGCGGAGACTCGCTACGGCGGCAACACCGGGGCAGAATTCCCGTTGACGGTGACGGAGACCAGCGACTGGAGGCGGCTGGCGGCGAGAAGACGATCCGGAGACCACGTTGGCAGAGCAGGCTATCACGCGGGCGAAGGGGTTCGGAGAAATTTCCAAATTTTGCCCGTGACTATATATAGCCCGACCCTGTCGGTGTGACCGAGTGGAACAACTTGGTGGCACCGAGATTCATAACTGCAGGCAGTTACTGAAACTCGGTGGGACCGAAATGTTCAAATTGGTTGCACCGAGATCGAAAACCTAGATCAACTTAATGATCTCGGTAGGACCGAAAGTGGGGTATCGGTCAGACCGAGAATCATAAAGAGGTTTTGGAAGTTTAAGTCTATGACGAATCGGGGACTCCGAGCGCTCCTCACACAGAGTGGTTCGAATCTGACTTGATCAAATTTTGTGATGCAGCATGAATAGAGTTTGAGACGAGAAAAGAATAGATAGCTAGAGGAGGTACTTAGGCATTCTTGTCCATCCACTTGGCAAAAGAAAATAAAACCAAACAATCAAAACAACAAGTGGATGTCCTCGAATGAGTAAAATATGCAACCAGCATGCTCACACAATAAGATGGCAATTGAAATATGTGACAAGGCATGCACAACCAATTCTAGCATCTATCAAGCAATTTGCGATGACTAGGTCATCTATATATGAGTATATTGACTTAGGAGTCAAGTGAGAACACTTGATCATAGGTCATACTCATCGTTTAAGCTCAAGTGGGGTTACCACTTTTACATAAAGCATTGTTGTGTTCACATCTCTAGAGTTGCTTTAGCTCAAGTCTTAGAGTAAAGCTCCCCCTAGATGTGATATCCCCCCTAAGAGGGATGAACTAACCTTGGGTTTTGTCGATGATGACTTCATGTAGATGTTGAAGATGTGGATGCTCAGTGTTGATGTAGATCACTTGGAGCTATCCATTTGAGTGAATTGCACTTTCAATACCTACATGGGTTAGTCCCACAAGGAACAAACAAGGATATCCATAGACATAGAGTGATGCACACACAAGATGATGTCCATGAAAACTTTTAGGTTACCTTGTCCCTTGTCTTACCAACAAGAGGGTTTGTGACTCCTTGAACTAGTGCAAGATGTGGAAGTTGATTGCACTTGTTCTTGCCAAAATGATAAGAGTGAAGTATGTTGGCGGAGTCACCCTCAAGAACTCTCTAGTTCTTCTTCTTTTGGATCCACACCATCTTGATGGGAATCCTTGGAGTTGTAGTCGTACTTGATGAAGTGGAACTTGAAGTAGTCTTGGGAATCCACTTGACTAAGGTCTTAGGAGCTTCTTCAAATGCATCAATTTCCTCTTGAAGCTTGACCTTGCCTTTTTACTCGTAGTCTTGTGGTGGAAGATCATCTTGAGCTTGTGTTCCCTTGAAAGAAGTATCATGTTGAGGAACAAACTTTGTCTTGGGGTATTGATCTTCTTCCCACTCAACTCCATTGGCATTGAACTTCCGTTCAAAACCAACACCTTGATTCTTCCGGTGCAGTCCTTGCTTGCGCACAATTTCCTCGAATTGCTTACTCCCGGCAAGGCTTTTGTACACTCCTTTCTCTATAATTCCCTTCAATAAGCTATTTTCTTGCTCAAGTGTAACTTGGCTAAGAGAATCATTAGTGGAATCAAGAGAACTACTAGAAGAAACAATATTGGATTTAGCATGATCATTGTTACTGCTAGAGGAAGAATCTTTCTTGTTCTTATTACTAGACTTGACTTGAGGCATGTAAGTGGATAAGAGTAAACGCTTGGCAATGTAAGAAGAGCTTTTCTTGCGGAGATCATCATTGATTGCTTTTAAGAACTCATGCTCTTGCTCAAGATTGAGCTTTTCAAAGCGTAATTTCTCATGAGCTCTTAAAAGTTCTCGATGATCTTCGAAGATAGTTTCATGAGCTAACTTAAGAGTGTTTAGTTCTTTAGTTAGAGCCTCAATCTTCTCCTTATCATTGTCATTCGTTTTATCTTGATTAGCATGATTAATTGACCTTTCATCATAGTATTCATCACTAGAGTTGTCAACAAGCAAATCATCACCTAACAAGTCATCTTCATCACTATTGAAATCAGCATACTCGGGGTGTGTTACCTTAGGACCTTTGGCCATGAAGCATCTTCCAATTCCTTCATTTGGTGAGTCAAATATGTCATAGGAGTTGGTTGACACAAGTGTTAGACCGGCAACACCTTCATCTTGAGTATCTTCGGAGTCGGAGTGATAACTTCTCTCGGAGTGGCTGTCGGAGTCGGAGCCGGATACCCATTCACCAACATGAGCTTGATGTCTTCGTCTTGTGTAGCTCCTTGATGATTTTTCCTTCCTTTCTAAATCCTTGCTTCTCCGTGAGTATCTTCGTTCATAACGATCATCTCTACTCCTCCTCTCTCCTGGTGGTGATTCTTTGCTTCTTCTTTTGGAGAATCTTCTCTTCTCTTGTAGGGAGCCGTACACTCATTGGAATAGTGTCCTGGTCTTCCACAACTGTAGCAGTTTCGCTCTCGACTAGAAGATCTTTTGTCATTGTAGGACCTTGACTTGAAGCTTCTATCTTTGCTTCTACTCTTGTAGAACTTGTTGAAGTTCTTCACCATTAAGCTCAATTCTTCATTGAAGTCTTGTTTCTCACTTGATGATGTAGGGGCTTCACATGAGGCTTTATAGGCACCACTTGATTTGTTGTGAAGTTCCTCTTTATCCTTAAGTGACATCTCATGAGCAACAATTCTTCCAATCACCTCCGTTGGCTTGAGATCTTTGTAACTGGGCATCATTTGGATCAATGTGCACACGGTATCATATTTTCCATCCAAGGCTCTTAGAATCTTCTTGATGATGAATCTGTCGGTCATCTCTTCACTTCCTAAGCCGGCAATCTCATTTGTGATGAGAGCAAGGCTAGAGTACATTTCAGCGACACCTTCACCATCCTTCATCTTGAACTTGTCAAGTTGACTTTGAAGCACATCCAACTTGGATTCCTTGACGGAGTCGGTACCTTCGTGCATATCAATCAAAGTGTCCCAAATTTCCTTCGCATTCTCAAGACGGCTGATTTTGTTGAATTCTTCGGGGCACAATCCGTTGAAGAGAATATCACAAGCTTGAGCATTGTATTGCAACATCTTCAACTCATCCGCGGTAGCTTCACGGCTTGGTTCTCTCCCATCAAAGAAGTCACCTTGCAAACCAACACACACAATAGCCCAAACGGCGGGGTTATGTCCAAGAATATGCATTTTCATTTTATGCTTCCAACTAGCAAAATTAGTACCATCAAAGTAGGGAGTTCTACGGTGATAATTTCCCTCGCTAGACGCCGTACTCTCCTAGGTTGTGAAACCAAGGCTATGACCACCAAAGCTATGGAGATCAAAGCAACTGGAGACCAAAGCTCTGATACCACTTGTAGGATCAAAAGTATGTCTAGAGGGGGGTGATTAGACTACTTTACCAAATAAAAACTTGACCTTTTCCCAATTTTAGTTCTTGGCAGATTTTAGCTATTTTAGGACAAGTCAAGCAATCATCACACAATTCAAGCAAGCATGCAAAGAGTATATTGGCAGCGGAAAGTAAAGCATGCAACTTGCAACAATGTAAAGGGAAGGGTTTGGAGAATTCAAACGCAATTGGAGACACGGATGTTTTTCCCGTGGTCCGGATAGGTGGTGCTATCCTACATCGATGTTGATGGAGACTTCAACCCACAAAGGGTAACGGTTGCGAGATCCACACAGGGCTCCACCCACAAAGGGTAACGGTTGCGCGAGTCCACACAGGGCTCCACCCACGAAGGGTCCACGAAGAAGCAACCACCCACAAAGGGTCCACGAAGAAGCAACCTTGTCTATCCCACCATGGCCATCGCCCACACAGGACTTGCCTCACTAGCGGTAGATCTTCACGAAGTAGGCGATCTCCTTGCCCTTACAAACTCCTTGGTTCAACTCCACAATCTTGTCGGAGGCTCCCAAGTAACACCTAGCCAATCTAGGAGACACCACTCTCCAAGAAGTAACAAATGGTGTGTAGGTAATGAACTCCTTGCTCTTGTGCTTCAAATGATAGTCTCCCAAACACTCAACTCTCTCTCATAGGATTTGGATTTTGTGGAAAGAAGATTTGAGTGGAAAGCAACTTGGAGAGGCTAGAGATCAAGATTCATATGGTAGGAATGGAATATCTTGGTCTCAACACATGAGTAGGTGGTTCTCTCTCAGAACATATGAGTTGGAATGGTGTATGTGTTCTGATGGCTCTCTCTTCGAATGAAGAGGGGGTGGAGGGGTATATATAGCCTCCACACAAAATCCAACCGTTACACACAGTTTTCCAATCTCGGTGGGACCGAATCAACAAACTCGGTCGGACCGAAAATGTAAACCTAGTGACCGTTAGAGATTGTCGGTGGGACTGACATGCAACTCGGTAGGACCGATGTGGTTAGGGTTTGGGCATAACATAATCTCGGTGAGACCGATTACACAAACTCGGTGATACCGAATTTGGTAATTAGCTAACCAGAGAGTTGGTCAGGCAAACTCGGTGGGACCGATTTGCTCTTTCGGTGAGACCGAACAGTTACAAAGGGGAAACACTGAATTTACATTGCAATCTCGGTGGGACTGATTCGCTCTTTCGGTGAGACCGAAAAGTTACGAAAGGGAAACAGAGAGTTTGCAATCCCATCTCGGTGAGACCGAGATCCCTATCGGTAGAACCGAATTGCTAGGGTTTGGCAGTGGCTAATGACAAGTGAAACTCGGTGGCGCCAGATAGGAAGAATCGGTAGGACCGAGTTTGGCTTAGGGTTTAGGTCAAATGTGGATATGGGAAAGCAGTTGAGGGTTTTTGGAGCATATCACTAAGCACATGAAGCAAGAGGCTCATTAAGCAACACCTCATCCCTCCTTGATAGTATTGGCTTTTCCTAAAGACTCAATGTGATCTTGGATCACTAAAATATAAAATGAAGAGTCTTGAGCTTTTGAGCTTGAGCCAATCCTTTGTCCTTAGCATTTTGAGGGTTCCACTTTCACATCCATGCCATGCCAATCATTGAGATTTCCTGAAATAATCATCTTGGAATAGCATTAGCTCAATGAGCTATATGTTGTTATGAATTACCAAAACCACCTAGGGATAGTTGCACTTTCACTTCTCCATCCTCCTGCTCTAAATCTTTCTGGAGGGGATTGTTGTCATCTTCGGCACTGTCCGGAGTGCTATTATCTCCTGTGCCGGTGTCACCGCTTTTGCTTTGGCGAGACTTAGAGCGGCGCCACTTACGTCGGCGCTTGGGTTGCTTCTTGGAGGGGTCATCCTCCGCTGTCCCATCGCCATTGCCTTCTTTGGGTGTGTCCACGATGTATATATCATATGATGAGGTGGCTGTCCAGTGCCCTGTGGGGAGTGGTTCCTCTTCGTCTCCCGCATCGTCGTACATACCACCGATGTCTTCAAAGTCGAAGTCGAGCATGTCGGTCAAATTGTCGACAGTGGCTACTAAGTGGGTGCTGGGTGGGCGGCGAATTTCTTCGTCATCCGCATCCCAATCCTGCCGAACATAGTTCGGCCAGGACTCTCCTGACAGGGAGAGAGACCTTAATGAGTTCAGTAAGTCGCCAAAGGGTGAGTGCTGAAAGATATCCGCGGATGTGAACTCCATGATCGGCGCCCAGTCGGATTTGACAGGCACGGGCGCAGGCGGTTCAGAGTCCATGGTCGGGGAAGAATCCGGTAGTTTGGCGTCACGGCTCCCGTGAAGGGTAAGGTCGATCCTCAGCTCGATCGCCGCTGAGAATACGGCCTCCATGTCGGGGTCTATCCACCCGTCCATGGATGGCACAATTGGCTCCGAATTGAGGGTCGGAGCGGTTGCCGATGCGGTCTCCTGAACTCTGTCCGATGGTAGAGCTAAATCATGCTCATCGTGACCGTGCGTCGCACTCGGCAGGGGCTCGAATCTGTCGAAGATCAAGTCTCCGCAGATGTTGGCCGTGTAGTTTAAGCTTCCGAACCTGACCTGGTGGCCAGGGGCGTAACTCTCGATCTGCTCTAGATGGCCAAGCGAGTTGGCCCGCAGTGCAAAGCCACCGAATACAAAGATCTGTCCAGGGAGAAAAGTCTCACCCTGGACTACATCGCTATCGATGATCGAAGGAGCCATCAAGCCTAACGGTGACAACACAGAGGAACTCTCAATAAAAGCACCAATGTCGGTGTCAAAACCGGCGGATCTCGGGTAGGGGTCCCGAACTGTGCGTCTAAGGCGGATGGTAACAGGAGGCAGGGGACACGATGTTTTACCCAGGTTCGGGCCCTCTTGATGGAGGTAAAACCCTACGTCCTGCTTGATTATTCTTGATAATATGAGTAGTACAAGAGTATATCTACCATGAGATCGGAGAGGCTAAACCCTAGAAGCTAGCCTATGGTATGATTGTATGTTGTCCTATGGACTAAAACCCTCCGGTTTATATAGACACCGGAGGGGGCTAGGGTTAGACAAGGTCGGTTACAAAGGAGGAGATATCCATATCCATATTGCCTAGCTTGCCTTCCACGCCAAGTAGAGTCCCATCCGGACACGGGACGAAGTCTTGAATCTCGTATCTTCATAGTACAACAGTCTGGCCAAAGGATATAGTCCGGCTGTCCGGAGACCCCCTAATCCAGGACTCCCTCAACCCCAGTACTAGTTACATGGAGGCAGAAGCCGACGACTAGCCAACTCTCAGATTTCATAAACGGCCGCACAGAAGGTAATATTTTAAATTAAGAAAGCGTCGCATGACGCAAATGAACTCGTTTCATATTACAGGATCACATGAGCATGTTCATTCAGAAATTACATCCTTGGCACACTCATCTGCCACTAGGTGGGAACCCTTCAGGACACTCTCATAATAATTCTCGGGGCAGCGATTTTGCTTGCCCTCCGGCGACCCCTCCTTCACTAGCTTCACGGCGTCCAGCTTCGCCCAGTGCACCTTCGCCCGGGCAAAAACCCTGCGTGCACCCTTGATGCAGACGAACTGCTTGATGACTTCATGCCGTGGGCAGGCTTCCACAAGCCGCCTCACCAGACCAAAGTAGTTGCCGAACAGGGGCTCGCCAGGCCACATCCGGACTATAAGGCCCCTCATGGCCTGTTCGGCCGCCTTGTGAAGCTCGACCAACTGCTTCAGTTGGTCGCTCAAGGGCACGGGGTTTTCGGTCCCAGTATACTGAGACCAGAACAACTTCTCTGTTGAGCTCCCCTCCTTAGCCCAGTAAAACTCCACGACATCCAGTACACTGCGGGGAAGATCTGCAAATGCTCCTGGAGAGCTCCGAACTGGGGTAAGAAAAAGGAAAGTCTCCTTCATGTGCTTGTTTTGCATAATGAATGCCTTACCCGCTGCTATCTTCTTCATCGCGTCAATCTCTTGGAGGGCCTTGTGTGCTTCGGCCTTGGCGCTCCGGACGCTTTCAAGCGCCTGCGTGAGCTCGGACTCTCGCATCTTAGAGTCAAGCTCCAAGGACTCGTGCTTTTTTTGCGAGAGCCTCGAGCTCTTGCTGCACCTCGCCTACTCGGGCTTCTTGCCTCTCCCGCTCAATACGCTCCTTGGCCACTTTGTATTTGGCCTTGGACATCGCTTTCCTCAGGGTCGCCACTTCGGTCGTGGCCCCTGGCAAACCCATGACGATCCTATTATTTTATAACTGAATTTCTTTTTAACTATATAGACAGGGGTATTTCTTACCTTTGCTCTCTTCAAGCTGCTTCTTGGTAAGGCCGAGCTTGTCCTCAGACCGCTTCCGGTCCTGCTTCAGCGCAGAGACCTCCGCAGTACGTGCGGCAGCGGCCAGCAGTGAAGCCTGCACATACACATAGACATACTCTAATTAGAATCCCGAGTTATCATATGATCCTCTATTTGGCTTTTCTTCGCGAACGCCGAACAGAGCATCAGGGGCTACTATCTATGCGGTAATATTATCTTATATTTTGATTGCTTACCTCAAAGCCTGTTACAAGGCTGGCGCAAACTTCGGTTAGTCCGTTTTTGGTGGCCCGAACCTTCTCGACCACCGCACTCATGATAGTGCGGTGCTCTTCATCAATGGACGCGCTGCAAAGTGCTTCCAGCAAGCTGTCCGGTGCCTCTGGTTGGACAGAGGACACCGGCACGGATGGTTGGCCCCCCTTAATGGGGGACCACCTGCCGAAGTCCGGAACCATCGAAGGTTCCGGCAGAGTGTTTGGCTGAGGGCCGAACTCGGAGCCCGTAGGAGCCTCGCTTCCTTGGTACCCAGGGTCTGGGAAGTCGCCTCGAGGCTCCCCCAGGACCACCTCCCCTTGGCTCGGTGCCTTTTGAGACAACACCTCGGCGTTGTCCGTAGGGCGAGGGGTGGTAGCGGTCGAGAGAGAACTGCTGTTCATATCCGACGAGTCCAAAGAGCCACTCTACGAGGATACGTCGAGACGAGCTCGGGACGGACTGCATAATCATGTTCGGCATGAGGAAAGGCAGTGTAATAAAGCATACCATGAAGTACTATGGTGCCCGGACACTTACGATTTCGCCAGGGGCTTGACCCTGGGTAGCCACTCGTCGCCGCAGTCGGCGGCTATCGTGGCGCAGTCCGGATGGAGGGTCCTTCCCTTCTTGGACCCTTCGGCCTCCCCGGTTGGGTCGGCCTTTGTTTTCTTGTCTCCCCCGGCTGGGGGGGGATAACTTTCCTCTTCCTCCTTGTCGTCTTCGTGGGAGGAGTGTGCGTCAGAGTCATCGGACGATGAGTCCAATACAACCTTGCGCCGGAGACCCTTTCGGGTCCCCGTGGCCTTTTTCTTGGTCTTCTTCACCGGCACCTTGTAAGGTGCCGGAGTCAGCATCTCCGTTAGGAGAGCACCTGCGGGATCTTCAGGCAGGGGGGCTAGGCAATCAAGCTGCTCCGCTGCCTTTATCCAGTCCTGTTAATGGCATAGAAGCTTAGATCCTGCATATGACTAAACCGGGGCAAATAAATACCCTGAGAGATATAAAATCTTACCGGATTGGCGTGGCGTTTTGCGCTGAGTCCGCGGTCCTCAGTGAGGGGAGGAGGAATCTCGGCGCCCTTGAACAGCACCCTCTAGACGTCCTCGTGCATCGTGTCATAGAGCTCTTGCATCGTCTGGTGCTTGGCCGAGTCGAACTCCCACAAATTGAATGCCCTTCGTTGACACGGGAGGATCCGACGGAAGAGCATGACTTGGACCACGTTGACGAGCTTGATTTTCTTGCTCGTCATGTTTCGGATACAGGTCTGGAGTCTGGTCAACTCTACCGAAGAACCCCAGGACATGCCCTTCTCTTTCCAGGAGGTGAGCCGCGTGGGGATTCCGGATCAAAATTTGGGGTCGCCACCCAGTTGGAGTTGCGAGGCTCGGTGATGTAGAACCACCCCGAATGCTACCCATTTATGGTATCCACATAGGTGCCCTCGAGCCAGGTGACATTAGACATCTTGCCCACCATGGCGCCTCCGCACTCTGCTTGCTGGCCACCCACCACCTTCGGTTTAACATGGAAGGTTTTCAACCATAGGCCGAAGTGGAGCCTGATGCGGAGGAAGGCCTCACACACGACGATAAACACCGAGATGTTGAGGATGAAATTGGGGGCCAGATCATGAAAATCCAGCCAATAGTAGAACATGAGACCATGGACAAACGGGTGGAGGGGAAATCCCAGTCCGTGGACAAAATGGGTAAGAAAAACTACCCTCTCATGGGGTTAGGGCATTGGAATGATCTGCCCCGCGTTTGGCAGCCGGTGCGCGATATCTGCGGCTAGATATCCGGCTTCTTGTAACTTTTTGATGTTCTCCTCCATGACGGAGGAGACCATCCACTTGCCTCCTGCTCCGGACATGCTTGGAGTGGTTTGAGAAGAGGAACGCGAGCTTGGGCGCTAGAGCTCGAGTGTGCGGGAATGGGTAAGCAAGGAGGAAGAAGGCATGGGTTAAAAGAGTGAATCCTTGTCCCTTTATAAGGGCGGAAGAGGCGATGCGTCTCCCCACTTGCCTGGTAAAACCGCTTATTCCCTAGGCGCCGTAATTGATGGCACGGTTGGGTTACCCACGTCCGTATCGATGAGAATACCATAATAAGGGGGACACGATCTCTGCTTTGACAAGACGTGTCGAGAAAACCGCCCCATGTTTTGTGCAGTGCTGGTTGAGAAAAACGGTTCGAATACTGACCGAGCCATGACATAACGTCGTGCTGTCAGAACGTGTCAGCAGATTAGATTTGTGCAAATATTATTCTCTCTGCGGTAGTATGTGGAACTTGTTTTGCAGAGCCGGACACTATTCTGGTCTTCAAAATCTTCTATGGAGTGTTCGGAGGAGGAACCCACCTTGCAATGTCGAAGACAATAATGCGCGCCGGACTCATTGTCATTGAAGCCTGGTTCAGGGGCTACTGAGGGAGTCCTGGATTAGGGGGTCTCCGGACTGCTGGACTATATCCTTTGGCCGGACTGTTGGACTATGAAGATACGATATTGAAGACTTCGTGCCGTGTCCGGATGGGACTCTACTTGGCGTGGAAGGCAAGCTAGGCAATACGGACATGCATATCTCCTCCTTTGTAACCGACCTTGTGTAACCCTAGCCCCCTCCGGTGTCTATATAAATCGGAGGGTTTAGTCCGTAGGATAATATACAATCATACCATAGGCTAGCTTCTAGGGTTTAGCCTCTTTGATCTCGTGGTAGATCGACTCTTGTAATACTCATATCATCAAGAACAATCAAGCAGGACGTAGGGTATTACCTCCATCAAGAGGGCCCAAACCTGGGTAAACATCGTGTCCCCCGTCTCCTGTTACCATCCGCCTCAGGCGCACAGTTCGGGCCCCCTACCCGAGATCCGCCGGTTTTGACACCGTCAGCTGCCGTCGCACTCGGATGCGGTCTCGACAGAGCCAGTCGATAGGTCGAACAGGCCGTAGAGAGATTCGTCTGGCTTGATTTCCATGACATGTGAGATGGCCGACTGGTGGGCCACCGCATGCCTCACCCACCGCTGGAGCCGTGACCGACTGGAACGCTTGTGCCAGCGAGTGGCGGGGGATGAATACACCATAGGAACCGACCGAAGCTGGGTCGACGGTTGCCGGAGAAGGACGCCACGGATGCACGCGCGAATGTGCGTCGCCCCGCGGACGGGGAGCACATCGACGTCGAGCGGAGCTTCCTGGAGCCAGGCGGAGCTGTCGTTGATGAACACGAGTGCACCGAGACGGATCTCGCGGCCCTCAACCAGTCCGCCGGCGGAAACCATGACGATGAGAATCGGAAAAAAATGCAACTCCACCAGAAAGTCGCTAAGACACCTGCCCCACGGTGGGCGCCTACTGTCGTGGATCTAAGACTGACAGTAGAATGGGGGGTAGGTATGAGGAGGCAAGATCCCAGCTATGGCGAAGTTGTACACACGAGTTTACGAGTTCGGGCCCTTCGCGGAGGAAGTAACAGCCCTACATCTTGATGCCCGGAGGCGGTCGACTGGATTATGTATTTGTGTGTGTTTACAGAGGGTGCGGACCCTTGTGCCAGTGGAGGGGGTGCCTTATATAGAGTGCGCCAGGACCCTAGCCAGCCCACGTTACAAAGGGTTTAAAGTACATTAAGAAAGAGGTGTTACTGGTAATGCTAGCAATTAAGTGACATAAATGCCTATTAAGTCTATGAAAAAAACGTCCAATCGTTGCCGTGCAGAGTGACTTTAGATATTCTTCTGCCATCGAGTGATAATTGTTGTGGTCGAGTGACTTTGAATCTTCCGAGTGGAACGGCTTGTAGTCGAGTGGATGATGCTATTCCTCGAATGCTTCTGGTTTTAAGATGGTGTCCTAGGGGAGGGTGTCTGGGTCAGGCCCATGACCCTACCCTACGTACATAGCTTCATCAAGTAAGTCCTGGAACATTGAACATCTTCGCAAGTTTTACCCATAAGGCGCGGTTGCCGGGCCCCCCGGCAAACCACCTTTTGTACAAGCCTTGCCGGCAAGGCATGTAACCCTCTGTACAAAGCCAGGCGCAGACCCTGAGCATATATAAATGAAGCGTTGGTGCCCTAAGTTTTAGCATGCATGCTAGATTAAGTCTCTCCCTTGGTTAGGGTTGATAGTGCATAGCTGCGACTAACCCCTAGCCTAGAGGTCGAATATGTGCCTTCTCTATCTTCTTTGGTTCGCAAGGCACGTGGACACTTCTGTTGAGCCTCTTGGGAGAAAGAAAACGAACCGGCGCTCCGGCCCCGGCAAGCCAAGACTGCCGCGGGATAAAGACAAAAGGATCTAACCACGGCGAGCCAAAGTTGCCGGGGGCTGCGGATTCAGATAAGTTCTTCATCCCCTGTTGTGCATTTCCGTATGGAACTAGGACAAATGAAACCTCATTTTGCTCCAAGACCACCGTGCTCCACCTTCCTTGTAACACCCTCGATGCGGCTATATCTCCCACGTGTCGAAGCACGACTTAGAGGCATAACCGCATTGAAAGCAA
Organism: Triticum dicoccoides; assembly: GCF_002162155.2. Lineage (NCBI taxonomy): Eukaryota > Viridiplantae > Streptophyta > Magnoliopsida > Poales > Poaceae > Triticum > Triticum dicoccoides. The sequence continues at coordinate 43,606,819 of NC_041388.1, read as the reverse complement.
TGTCGCAAGTGAGGTAATCTTCACACAACCCATGTAATACATAAGGGAGAGAGATACATAGTTGGCTTACAATCGCCACTTCACACAAATACATGAATAAAGCATTACATCATCCAGATACAATCAAGGCCCGACTACGGAGCCAAAATAAAAGAAGACTACCCCAAATGCTACACAGATCCCCGATCGACCCCAACTGGGCTCCACTACTGATCAACAAGAATGAAACAACACAAAGGACAAGATCTTCATTGAGCTCCTCCTCTAGCTTGGTTGCGTCATCTGCATAGACTCATCGGCACCTGCAAACTGGTTTTGGAAGTATCTGTGAGCCACGGGGACTCAGCAATCTCGCACCCTCGCGGTCAAGACTATTTAAGCTTATGGGTAAGGTAAAGGTATGAGGTGGAGCTGCAGCAAGCGACTAGCATATATGGTGGCTAACATACGCAAATGAGAGCGAGCAGAGAAGGCAAAGCACGATCGTGAAACTATGATCAAGAAGTGATCCTAGAACAACCTACGTCAAGCATAACTCCAACACCGTGTTCACTTCCCGGACTCCACCGGAAAGAGACCATCACGGTAACACATGCGGTTGATGTATTTTAATTAAGGTCAACTTCAGGTTTTCTACAACCGGACATTAACAAATTCCCATCTGCCCATAACCGCGGGCACGGCTTTCGAAAGTTCAAATCCCTGTAGGGTTGTCCCAACTTAGCCCATGACAAGCTCTCACGGTCAACGAAGGAATAGACCTCCTCCAGAGACATTCCGATCAGACTTGGTATCCCGGTTCTTCAAGACACTTCGACAAGTTAAATAAAATCCAGCAACACCGCCCGAATGTACCGACAAATCCCGATAGGAGCTACACATATCTCGTTCTCAGGGCACACTCAGATGAGAAATCCTACGAGTAAAACCAACCCTCAAGTTGCCCCGAGGTGGCCCCGCAGTCTGCTCGGTCGGACCAACACTCAGAGGAGCACTGGCCCGGGGGGGGGGGGTTAGAATAAAGATGACCCTTGAGTCTGCAGAACCCAAGGGAAGGTGGTAGGTTGTTAGTGCAAATGGTAAAATCAAGGTTGGGCATTGCTGGAGGAGTTTTATTCAAGGCGAACTGTCAAGGGGTTCCCATTATTACCCAACCGCGTAAGGAACGCAAAATCCGGGAACATAACACCGATATGACGGAGACTAGGGCGGCAAGAGTGGAACAAAACACCAGGCATATGGCCGAGCCTTCCACCCTTTACCAAGTATATAGATACATTAATTAAATAAGAGATATTGTGATATCCCAACAAGTAAACATGTTCCAACAAGGAACAACATCTCCATGTTCCAACAAGGAACAAACTTAATTCTTCACCTGCAATTAACAACTCTATAAGAGGGGTTGAGCAAAGCGGTAACATAGCCAAACAACATTTTGCTAGGACAAGGTGGGTTAGAGGCTTGGTTCAACAATATGGGAGGCATGATAAGAAAGTGGCAGGTATCGCAGCATAGGCATAGCAAAAGAGCGAGCAACTAGCAAGCAAAGATAGAAGTGATTTTGAGGGTATGATCATCTTGCCTGAGATCCCACAAGGAAGAAGAACGAGTCCATGAAGAAGACAAACGGACGTAGTCGAACGGTTCCTCACAAACGCGACGTTATTGGAACCAACCCGAAGAAGCAACACCGGAAAAGAGCAAACAACCTAGTAAAAAACCAACACATAGACATGGCATGATGCACAATCAAGTATGATGCATGTCCGGTTTAATGAAGCATGGCATGGTAAAGTGCAACAAACAACACTACAAATTAAGTGGAGCTCAATATGCAACGAGTTGCCTATTGACAGAACACCACATGCCTTATTTAGTTCTCTCTCGTTTATGTACCCAACAATATTAAATGTTGTTAGCATGGCAAGAGGTGAAGCATGACAAAACTATACTATCTAAACAAATTAAATGGGGCCGGATATAACAAACAAGAAATCCAGTAAATCCCCATATGCATTAGTAATTTATAGCTACAACAAAATTTAAACATTTTAAAGGTTGTTATCATGATGCGGATGACATGAACAGTTTATGCAATTATTATTAAAAGTTGACAAGAGCATTATGAAGCATTTGTCACCGTGGTGGAAAGAAAAGGGGTGCCACGGCAACGAATCCGAAAATGATGCCACGGCAACATATCGGTTCCGGTAACTCGATTGAGATCCCGGTGCAAACGAAAGTGCGGCGGGAGCATGGCATGCGATAGAAGGCGGGGTGCTCTCAGATACCGAGTTCCCACATGTCGGTGGCAAGGCAAAAGAGGGGCGACATTATCGAACAAGGGTGCATCTCATACAACATGCATTCATTCACGGGCATCGTTCCAGCGGTTATACCTTTGAAGTGAGCAAACGAGACGGTTCGGGTTCGATGGGACATAGTGGAAGTAGACGTTCTCGCAACGGTAGAGGAAGTAGTGGTACACGCGACGTCGGGGTACTTGTTGGTCCGGTCTTGCCGGCGTAGATGTACAGGTTGTCGGGGTACTTGTCACATCATCAGGTGTAGTTGTACATGAGGGTCTTGACGAATCCGAAGGGGTACTTGACGGTCCGGCCCTGGCGATTCAGGTTTCGTAGTGTCCTGGTACTTGACGCTTGGGATTGATTCCACGGTAGCATGCATCCACGGCAACACAGCGCAGATGCAAAGAGGCAATGATTTGGCACGGTTCCGGTGGTCGAACAAGGCAGGGCAGCTCGGCGCGAAGCGCGGGGACGGACGGGTGAGGAGCGATGCACATTAGCGGTTCCTGAGGCTGGTACCTCGGGAGCTCACACGAGGAAGCGGGTCGTCCTGGACGGCAGTATACGGAGGTGCAGCAGCGGAGTCTCCGGAGGTTGGCCTCCACTAGCGCACGGGAGTGCTTCGGGCGACAGAGGGGAGTCCTGCCGGCGTGGTCGTCGTACCATGGCCTGAGGCAGGGGAGGAGCAGAGGCTCGCCGGCGGGTTGTGCGGTGGCACTCAACGTCCCTGGCGAAGCGGCGCTGGAGACGAACCCGAGAAGGAGAATGGATGGATGGAGCTCGATGGGGTGACGTGCGGGCGCTGGGCTATGGGCTTCGGGCACGAGGAGGCGCCATGGAGGAAGGAGGCCGGCTGAGAGGAGAGCTTTGGGAAGCCGCCGGCGGCCTCGGGAAGGAGAAGGGGTCGAGAGAGATGAGGGGGTCGAGCAGGATGGCAGCGAGCGAGAGAAAAAGGATCGAGCACAGGTCTCTCCTGGCTCGATGCGATCGAGAGAAGGATGAGAGAGTCTGGCGGCGGCAGGAAACGAGGAGGGGATGAGATCGGGAGAGGGTAGAGAGGGGAGATGCTAGGCTAGGGTTATGGAACTGGTGGGGGCGGCTGGGCCTTGGAGCAGGCCCAGTGGGAAGGGCGCCAGCTGGGCCTTGACCAACTGGAGCGGCTGCTAGGCTCCCTCTCCTTTCCAAAATCTTCCCTTTCTTAAATTTATTGTTTATATAATTAAACAACCAACAAAAGGGGAAAATCCAGGGGTTTTCGGTTAGGAATATGAGATATATAAAAATATATCTGGAACCCTGGATTTATGTAGGGTTTGAATAAATTGCTCTGGCATTTTTAGAAGGTAGAAAAATAATTAGAGTTTGAATTATTCTCAAACTTCAATCATGTTTGAACCTAACCAAAACAACTTCGAATGGGATGAAATCTCACAGAGAGGGTGTAGGAAAAAGGCAAGATTTATAGGGAAAAGATGAACATTAATGAAGGAGGAATAAGGACGCTTGCAAAGACATGAAAAAAAGGAAGTGAGAGGGATGATGCATTGGTATGGCTTGAGAGAGAGATGACAAGGAAAATATATGAGGTTAAGTCGGATACAAGAAGAGTTGAAGAGTAATGCAATTGTGTGATGGGTGATTCCAAGTTAATGGGATATTTAATATAGCTCCCTAATATCGGGAGGATATGTTATAAAGAGAATCACCATGTGAATTCCCTCGGTTTAAATGGATCAAAGATCCGTGCCATTTATTTAGTTGAGTTTTTAGATGACTTTGAGAAAAAGATGGCATGATGACATGATGCAATGCACATGATGCAACGAACCAAAACAAAACACCCGACAACACTCGGAAACATGGAAAGCATCTGAAGCTCCGGTCTTGGGGCATCACAACACTCCACCACTACGAGAGGATCTTGTCCCGAGATCTAGAATGGCACCGGAGGGAAAACAGAAGAGAAAGAGAAGAGGTAAAACTAAGTTGCTTCTCTGACAAACGAGTGAAACCAAAGAGCCTTGAAAAGTTGAACAACTTGAAAGAAAGAAAGCAATGACGATGAACGAAGTTGAAAGCACTCCGGTATAAAAGAGATGCAAGACTTGATAGGATGAAAAAGGACTTGAGCAAAAGACACAACACTCCGGTTAAATGGATAAACCAAGAAAAGAACATGATCCTGAAAAAATAAGAAGATGGGTTGAAGAGAGCAACATCACAATGCCTCCAGAACAAAAGTAAGAATGGAATGGAATGAACGAAGTGAAACAAGATCTTGAGAGAGCATGATAACAACAAATGCTAGAACAGAGTTGTTGGAAAACCAACAACGAAAAGAATAATCTTGATATGGTCTTATGGAATACATCTCAAATTATGAGGTGACAACCTGCCACTCACGAAAAACAAGATTGGATTGATATGAACAAGAAGACGAGAAACTTATCTCACCGGGAGGATAAATGAAGACTAGGGTCGTTTATAAGCACCATAATTAGCAAAATCCTTAGGGAAAGCTTTAGGTGAAAAATAACCCAAGTTAACTCGAATGAAGAGATTGCTGGATTTAAAATACCTCATTCTTAACAATATGTGAATCATGAAGCATGAACTCAAATTATCAAGAATGACGTAATACCACCTCCAATGGTATGGAAGAAAGAATTGCACTCCGGATTGCAAGATGAAGAATACTTGAGCTCCTTAGGAAAGAATCTCGATGAAAACTTTGAGAAGGGATAAAATCCTTGATGAACCATCATGTAGAACCTTCATTAGGAACTCCGGTAGCAAAAGAATAAAAAGAAAGAGAAATTGAAAACACAAGGTGAATCCTTGTAATGATTTAGATGGATCTCCGTGATAATTAGAGCTTGGAACTCCGGGAAAGAAAAGATAAAGCATCTCGAACTGAGAATATGATATGATGAACCACTCCGGAAAAAGAATTAATCACTTGGATGGGACAAGAATAAGAATTATATTATGCTTATCCTTCACCAATTTAAATTGATGACAAGCAACGGATTGCATATGACTTATTCTCGTAGAAAGGATTTAGATAGATATAGCGCAAACTTAATGGACCACCGGTAGGATTGAAACAACGAATGAATTGATATGATGAAGAAGGAAGAGAACTCTTGAGAAAACCACCGTAAGAATTGAAAAGAACGATTAAAACATGAAGACACACCGATAAGAATTAGCAATTAAACGAAGATGCTTGAGAGAATTTAGACCCATGAGAACGAAAAGATTACGAGCTGATTAGAGAATCCTTGATTTAGACACCGGTATGATTTAGAGTATGAGAGCTGAAAACTGGAATGAATAAATCTTAGATGATGGGCTCCGGATAATCAAACTGAACAGAATTTTGAATTGCTCCGGATGGGTGAAAAGAATTTTCACAATCCAAAAACAATTATGAGAGGATGGCATGAAGCTAGAACCATGAGTCTCCGAGAGAACGAATAAGATATGGAGGAAAAACTCCTCTTAGGTCTTGAAAATCCGAGAATGACGATGAGAAACACCACCATTAATTGTTGAGATACTCCGGGATGATGAATAGAAAGGTTGAGCCAATGGTTAAAAGAATTTGGCAGATCTTGGAGAAATACATATGACTGATGATAATTCATTCTTACGTTACACTTTTTAAAGAAATCTGGATAGCTCCAGGAAAATAAGAAGAGTCAGGTAAGATCCTGGGAAAAACCTATGGGTTAGGGCCCACTCAAGAGAAAACACGTTAGAATGATTAAAAAGAGAGATTTCACCGGTTGAATTAAAAGATTTGAATGAGATAACATCCTCGAAAGAACTTGAACGAATGTAGAGTGGAAACACGAATCTTCGAGATATCTTGAGCATCCCAGAACAATAGAATAGCGAGCGATGAAAAATTATGAGGTGTACCGTTATGAGAAGGCATTTGAAACGAGGAAAAAGATATGACCAACACCAAAAGCTTGAATTGGTTCCACCGGAGAAGAATATAATTAAGGGTGATGACCTTGACGCTCCATTAAAATCTTCATGAGAATCACCGGATAAGAACATTGATGGAAAAGGAATGAAGAGTCCTCGCATCAATAAGATGGATACTTGATTAAGAATTCTGAATCCTTGAAGAAAAAGGGTGGGAGGGTGGGAAAAAACAAAGGCAACTTGGGACGGATGAAACGAACAACATTGAGAAGAACTGATAATTGATCTTGTTAATGTTGAAGTGATCGGATCCACTTGAAGAGAGACATGCCGGTTAAAAGGATTGGCAAAACAATCTTGATGATCAAGAAGGATTGGTATTCACATCGGAGTATGAGAACACCATTTGGGGAAGGTATGGAATCAACACTTGACATTGAAGCAACTCGAATACCACAACTCCAGACAAAAACAAAGGATTGGCTTGCAAAATAAGCCGGAACAAACATATGATAGAGATTTCGTCCGAAGTTTTCGTGGTGGGGACTACACGGGCTCGATCGTACAGCACCAAATTGTACAAGGCAGTGCACATGACATGCGAAGCGTCCCCAAGTCGGCATAGGCAAGGACTCTTTAAGACACAATGAGACCACTGTAAAACCAACCGTGAATAGGCGGACCACTAGACGTCGAACCCCAATTTCATATCATACATCTATCGGAAAGAAATCCTAAGAGCTACTTGAATTCCCACTTATAAACTCCCGAAACTTTCCGGTTATGCAATCGGGTGTTGGGGATATAGGGGAAGCATAATATCTCACCCAAACTAGCAAATCCTACATCCAGCTGTATCCATCCTTCAACACATAACCAAGAAACCTTCGGAAATCATCTACCTCAACCTTCGAAAAGCATCTGTTATACGAGTTATGGCAATACTCCCGAACTCCCGCCCCAGTACTGGGTGGCGTCGAGGTTATCTCACCAAAGAACTGCATAAAAGAGATTTTCGATGTCGGTGTACTAAACTCAGGTATTCCAGAACTGCAACGATAAAATTATGGCGACAACACCTCGGAGCTCAACTCCCCGGGACACTTCCACAAAACCCCTGACAGGAGGCACCAAGACAATGTTCTCGTCACAAAACCATCAGAACGATTCCAAGATACCCGCATGATCCTAATTTTTTTTAGTGAAATTTGAGAAGAGAAGAGTCAAAACTCTACGTCAGGATACCTTACCAGAGCGATGAGGAGACTGGGAAGTAAAAAGAATTCCTAAACTCTCCGATATCTAATTCTTAAATGACTCAAAACATTTTTCTAGACTCAACAACGGCAGCTAATTCGATCAAGCAGTGGGGGCTCCTAAGGTCGGGGAAGGCTCTGATACCAACTTGTAACACCCTCGATGCGGATATATCTCCCACGTGTCGAAGCATGACTTAGAGGCATAACCGCATTGAAAGCAATGTCGCAAGTGAGGTAATCTTCACACAACCCATGTAATACATAAGGGAAAGAGATACATAGTTGGCTTACAATCGCCACTTCACACAAATACATGAATAAAGCATTACATCATCCAGATACAATCAAGGCCCGACTACGGAGCCAAAATAAAAGAAGACTACCCCAAATGCTACACAGATCCCCGATCGACCCCAACTGGGCTCCACTACTGATCAACTAGAACGAAACAACACAAAGGACAAGATATTCATTGAGCTCCTCCTGAGCTTGGTTGCTTCATCTGCACGGACTCATCGGCACCTGCAAACTGGTTTTGGAAGTATCTGTGAGCCACGGGGACTCAGCAATCTCGCACCCTCGCGATCAAGACTATTTAAGCTTATGGGTAAGGTAAAGGTATGAGGTGGAGCTGCAGCAAGCGACTAGCATATATGGTGGCTAACATACGCAAATGAGAGTGAGCAGAGAAGGCAAAGCACGATCGTGAAACTATGATCAAGAAGTGATCCTAGAACAACCTACGTCAAGCATAACTCCAACACCGTGTTCACTTCCCGGACTCCGCCGGAAAGAGACCATCACGGTAACACACGCGGTTGATGTATTTTAATTAAGGTCAACTTCAGGTTTTCTGCAACCGGACATTAAAAATTCCCATCTGCCCATAACCACGGGCACGGCTTTCGAAAGTTCAAATCCCTGCAGGGGTGTCCCAACTTAGCCCATGACAAGCTCTCACGGTCAACGAAGGAATAGACCTCCTCCCGAGACATTCCGATCAGACTCGGTATCCCGGTTCTTCAAGACACTTCACAAGTTAAATTAAATCCAACAACACCGCCCGAATGTGCCGACAAATCCTGATAGGAGCTGCACATATCTCGTTCTCAGGGCACACTCAGATGAGACATCCTACGAGTAAAACCAACCCTCAAGTTGCCTCGAGGTGGCCCCGCAGTCTACTCGGTCGGACCAACACTCAGAGGAGCACTGGCCCGGGGGGGTTAGAATAAAGATGACCCTTGAGTCTGCAGAACCCAAGGGAAGGTGGTAGGTTGTTAGTGCAAATGGTAAAACCAAGGTTGGGCATTGCTGGAGGAGTTTTATTCAAGGCGAACTGTCAAGGGGTTCCCATTATTACCCAACCGCGTAAGGAACGCAAAATCCGGGAACATAACACCGATATGACGGAGACTAGGGCGGCAAGAGTGGAACAAAACACCAGGCATAAGGCCGAGCCTTCCACCCTTTACCAAGTATATAGATGCATTAATTAAATAAGAGATATTGTGATATCCCAACAAGTAAACATGTTCCAACAAGGAACAACATCTCCATGTTCCAACAAGGAACAAACTTCAATCTTCACCTGCAACTAACAACGCTATAAGAGGGGTTGAGCAAAGCGGTAACATAGCCAAACAAAGTTTTGCTAGGACAAGGTGGGTTAGAGGCTTGGTTCAACAATATGGGAGGCATGATAAGAAAGTGGTAGGTATCGCAGCATAGGCATAGCAAAAGAGCGAGCAACTAGCAAGCAAAGATAGAAGTGATTTCGAGGGTATGATCATCTTGCCTGAGATCCCGCAAGGAAGAAGAACGAGTCCATGAAGAAGACAAACGGATGTAGTCGAACGGTTCCTCACAAACGCGACGTTATCGGAACCAACCCGAAGAAGCAACACCGGAAAAGAGCAAACAACCTAGTAAACAACCAACACATAGACATGGCATGATGCACAATCAAGTATGATGCATGTACGGTTTAATGAAGCATGGCATGGTAAAGTGCAACAAACAACACTACAAATTAAGTGGAGCTCAATATGCAATGAGTTGCATATTGACAGAACACCACATGCCTTATTTAGTTCTCTCTCGTTTATGTACCCAACAATATTAAATGTTGTTAGCATGGCAAGAGGTGAAGCATGACAAAACTATACTATCTAAACAAATAAAAATGGGGCCGGATATAACAAACAAAAAATCCGGTAATTCCCCATATGCATTAGTAATTTATAGCTACAACAAAATTTAAACATTTTAAAGGTTGTTATCATGATGCGGATGACATGAATAGTTTATGCAATTATTATTAAAAGTTGACAAGAGCATTATGAAGCATTTGTCACCGTGGTGGAAAGAAAAGGGGTGCCACAACAATGAATCCGAAAATGATGCCACGACAACATATCGGTTACGGTAACTCGATTGAGATCCCGGTGCAAACGGAAGTGCAGCGGGAGCGTGACATGCGATAGAAGGTGGGGTGCTCTCGGATACCGAGTTCCCACATGTCGGTGGCAAGGCAAAAGAGGGGCGACGTTATCGAACAAGGGTGCATCTCATACAACATGCATTCATTCACGGGCATCATTCCGGCGGTTATACCTTCAAAGTGAGCAAATGAGACGGTTCGGGTTCGATGGGACGTAGTGGAAGTAGACGTTCTCACAACGGTAGAGGAGGTAGTGGTACACGCGACGTCGGGGTACTTGTTGGTCCGGTCTTGGCAGCGTAGATGTACACGTTGTTGGGGTACTCGCCACATCATCGGGTGTAGTTGTACATGAGGGTCTTGACGAATCCGAAGGGGTACTTGACGGTCCGGCCCTGGCGATTCAGGTTTCGTAGTGTCCTGGTACTTGACGCTTGGGATTGATTCCACGGTAGCATGCATCCATGGCAACACAGCGCAGATGCAAAGAGGCAACGATTTGGCATGGTTCCGGTGGTCGAACAAGGCAGCGCAGCTCGGCGCGAAGCGCGGGGACGGACGGGTGAGGAGCGATGCAGATTAGTGGTTCCTGAGGCTGGTACCTCAGGAGCTCACAGGAAGAAGCGGGTCATCCTGGACGGCAGTCTCCGGAGGTGCAGCAGCGGAGTCTCCGGAGGTTGGCCTCCACTAGCGCGCGGGAGTGCTTCGGGCGATGGAGGGGAGTCCTGCCGGCGTGGTCGTCGCACCATGGCCCGAGGCAGGGGAGGAGCAGAGGCTCGCCGGCAGGGTAGCACAGTGGCGCTCGGCGTCCCTGGTGAAGCGGCGCTGGAGACGAACCCGAGAAGGAGAAGGGATGTACGGAGCTCAATGGGGCGACGTGCGGGCGCTGGGCCACAGGCTTCGGGCGCGAGGAGGCGCCATGGAGGAAGGAGGCCGGCTGAGAGGAGAGCTTTGGGAATCCGGCGGCGGCCTCGGGAAGGAGAAGGGGTCGAGGGAGATGAGGGGGTCGAGCAGGATGGCAGCGACCGAGAGAAAAAGGATCGAGCACAGGTCTCTCCTGGCTTGATGCGAACGAGAGAAGGATGAGAGAGTCTGGCGGTGGCAGGAAACGAGGAGGGAATGAGATCGGGAGAGGGTAGCGAGGGGAGATGCTGGGCTAGGGTTATGGAACTGGTGGGGGCGGCTGGGCCTTGGAGCCGGCCCAATGGGAAGGGCGCCAGCTGGGCCTTGACCAACTGGTGCGGCTGCTGGGCTCCCTCTCCTTTCCAAAATCTTCCCTTTCTTAAATTTATTGTTTATATAATTAAACAACCAACAAAAGGGGAAAATCCAGGGGGTTTCGGTTAGGAATATGAGATATATAAAAATATATCTGGAACCCTGGATTTATGTAGGGTTTGAATAAATTGCTCTGGCATTTTTAGAAGGTAGAAACATAATTAGAGTTTGAATTATTCTCAAACTTCAATCATGTTTGAACCTAACCAAAACAACTTCGAATGGGATGAAATCTGACAGAGAGGGTGTAGGAAAAAGGCAAGATTTATAGGGAAAAGATGAACATTAATGAAGGAGGAATGAGGACGCTTGCAAAGACATGAAAAAAAAGGAAGTGAGAGGGATGATGCATGGGTATGGCTTGAGAGAGAGATCACAAGAAAAATATATGAGGTTAAGTCGGATACAAGAAGAGTTGAAGAGTAATGCAATTGTGTGATGGGTGATTCCAAGTTAATGGGATATTTAATATAGCTCCCTAATATCGGGAGGATATGTTATAAAGAGAATCACCATGTGAATTCCCTCGGTTTAAATGGATCAAAGATCTGTGCCATTTATTTAGTTGAGTTTTTAGATGACTTTGAGAAAAAGATGGCATGATGACATGATGCAATGCACATGATGCAACGAACCAAAACAAAACACCCGACAACACTCAGAAACATGGAAAGCATCTGAAGCTCCGGTCTTGGGGCATCACATTCCTCTTGTACCCAAGTCCCTGGGACAGAACCGGGTCGTAGACGCGGTGGCGAGGAAATAAACAAAGGGCCTAACTCTACTTCTCCCCTGCCTCCGCCAAAAGTGTGAGAATGGTCGACTGAAGTCAGGGGGAGACAAGGCCTGTTGCCGGGCGACAATGTTTATCTTAAAAATAACAATGATTCGTTCCTTGGCGTGGGCCTCGCTCACGCACAGAGAACCCGACAAGCACCCTTTTTCATTAAAAACAACCCATACATGTATAGTTCATACGGAATTAAAAACATGAGCAAGGGGATTACACATTTTAAATCTAACAAGTGCCCGCAGGCTTACAGAAAAAAGAGATAAGATGCCCGTAATCCCTTTCTTGTCCCTCTCCTCAAAAGGTGGAACAAGATGGCAGGAGGGCAAAAAGAGCGCCTAGGCGAGGTGCAAGGAGCAGAAGGCACGAAGAGAACGTTCCGGTGCCGGGAGAGAAGCTGGAAGATGAGGCAGTGGGCCGGAAAATACGCGACGAAGGCGTCGGTGCCCACGTACTCCGACTTGACGGCCGCCACCCGCCTTCTTCGCCTTCTCCGACCCTCCTACGCCAGCCCCCCAAGGAGATGACGGGGAGCCCCCCGATGGAGAGCTTGGCGAGGAAGGCCCTCGGCAGGCCGCACGACGTAGGGCGGGGCGACACGGTCAGTCGGAGACGAGGTCGACTTGACCTCGCTCGGCGCTCTCGTCGTCGCTGTCACTACCCTCCTCATCGCTCCCGCTTGAAGAAGAATCTTCATCGTCGGAGGAGCTCTCCACACAGTACTTCATGCGGATTCCAAGCTCTCCAAAGATCTTGACGGAGAGCAGACTACCCCCATTAACTTGAAGTAGAGGACAAGCCTTGCCATCGGGCTGTGGATGCGAGTGAGTGTCTTCCATCCGCGGCGGAGGTACATGATGTGAGGAGCGGGGAAGTCGACGTCGACCCGCGTGCCGCCGTTCCCGCAGCCCCTCAGATGCAACCTGAGGGTCTGGGGGTGGATTGAGCTCCATCTCTCGAGCGAATGGCGTGGGGAGACGGAGGCGGCGACGTGGTGGCCGACGCAGCCAGATGAAGAACTCGCGGGGCTGGTCCCCGACGTGGTCCTCCATTGGGAGAGGCATCGCTGGCGGAGGCGAGACTGATGCACCGCCCCGTCCTCCTCTCCCCCGAGCGCCACAGCGACCTCAGCCTCGCCCCTCCCCCTTTCCTCTCGTGGCCGGCTCCGCCGCCACAAGCTCTTGGAGAGGAGGGACGCGCTGTCGAGCAGCGACCCTCGCCGCCACCGTCGAAGGGCCAACACCCCTATCGCCATGGCGGGTGGAAGAAGGGAGCGGAGGTGCAAGATGATGGATGCTGGGAGAATGCGGGATGACATCCCCCTCCTTATAAAGAGGCGAGGTCGAGGCTCAGCCGCCCCACTCAACCAATCCAGCCATCGGGGGCGCAGGGAATCAGGACCGACCCGCTGCCCCAATCAGCGACGGCCCAGTTTCCCGCCTCCGCTGCCTGCCACCTGTATGGGGGACATGTGGCGAGCAAGCAAAATTGAGGGGACGGGTGAGGCGACCGTTCCCCACCCCGTGATCGTGTGGGACTAACGCCTTGAAGACCACGGCCCGAGTCCGCCCGAGTAAATGAGTCGCTCCTCTGCGCCTCCCTCTTTTTATGGGGAAGGCGTGAGCCGCCTCTTTACCATGATGTGACGCATGCGTGCGGAAACCGCCCCACGCATGACCCCCACATCACGCACGACCCTCCATGTCGCGCGTTCAATGCAGGTCATGGGGAAGCCCAGCGGATGATGAGTTACTGCAGTAAAATCCGCCCCACCTGCCCGCACACCGTTCTGGGCCTGCGCTTATGTGTGGCCAAGGCCCGGGGGCTGCTGTCGGTGTACAAAAGTAGGGCTCTTCTTTTGACCCCTTTACTTGTGCACGGGTAGTCAGAGCCGCGCACCACGGCCACACTTAGTAGGGCAGAGGACGGAAGCCAGAGAGAAGCCAAAACAAGAGACAACCAGGGCAACGCCAAGACCAGGAGCATAGGAGGGCAAGAGGGCGAAGTGGACTCCTTTGGCAAGATCCTTGCCGAGGCAGCCTCCGCAGCCCCGGCAAGAGCCTTGCCGAGGCGACTTTCCCGATGCCATTGGAGTGAGCCACCCTTGAGCCCATAGGCTCCAACGCAACCAACTACATTGGAACCAAGGCTCGGGAGGCGCCTCTGCGGTGGCATGCAAATCTTCGTCAAGATCATTAACATGTGAGATCAGATGAGGACCAGAATACAGCGACCCTCGACGGGATCCTAGCTGAGGAAATCCACAAGACCCCCGGCAAGACCCTTGTCGGGGAAGACTACAACGCCACGGCAATGCCCTTTTCGGGCCCCCGGCAAGACCCTTGCTGAGAGCATCAGCAGGGCCACTGTCAGGCCCATGCCAGCCAAGACTCCACCATCGTCCCCGAGCAGCTGCTAGCTCAACCAGCGGAGCAGGCACCTATGTGGCAATGGGCAGCCTCTACACCGACTCAGCAGGCACCTGCGTGGTGGCATGCGACTCTTCATGAAGGCTCCACCACCGCGCCAGCCCAGCAGCCAACCAACGTAGCGCCATGATGCCTCATCAGCTCAGACGCGTGTCGAGGCCAGGTGAGGCGGTGACAGCTGGGACATGCTTCCCTGGCATCCCCGATAAAGCAAGGAGGGCATGTCGGCAGCGCATTAAATGCGTTTGTCCGACAGTCCCAAATGATAGACTCATCCACTGTAGACCTTTCCACCTCCTGTGTGCCACTTTGGCAACCCCTTTTTCCTATTAAAGGAGGCCCAAGGCGACCAGGAGGGGGATTCGGTTCTTTTGGGCAAGTTGCACCCGTAGCTAGCTCAAGAACACAAGAACACTCAAATACATCCACCAAAGAAGGACTAGGGTATTACACATCTTTGCGGCCCGAACCTGGGTAAACGATCCGCGTGCTCCCTGTCAGACCCGCTCTTCACGCAGCCTCACGCCCGCCAACCGTAGAAGGGATCCCAGTGATCCCATTTGTGTCGTTCCCACCGACACCCCCTACCCGAGATCGGCCGGTTTTGACACCGACAGGGAGCATAACCCACGAGGGCGCGCTCGGAGGCCCAGGCACGCCCTAGTGGGTTGTGCCCACGTCGGGTGCCCCCGCAAGTTCCAGCCACCGCAAGTTCCAGAACCACCAGAGCCAATCTAGACACCATCACAGAGGGGTGCATCATGTCCGTTGGTTCCTCTTCGATGATGCGTGAGTAGTTATTTGTAGACCTATGGCTCCGTAGTTAGTAGCTAGATGGCTTCCTCTCTCTTTTCTGATTCTCAATACAATGGTCTCTTGGAGATCCATATGATGTAACTCTCTTTGCGGTGTGTTTGTTGGGATCCGATGAACTTTGATTTTATGATCAGATCTATCTTTTTATCCACGAAAGTTATTTGAGTCTTCTTTGATCTCTTATATGCATGATTGATTATAGCCTCGTATTTCTTCTCCGATATTTGGGTTTTGTTTGGCCAACTTGATCTATTTATCTTGCAATGGGAAGATGTGCTTTGTAATGGGTTTGATCTTATGGTGCTTGATCCCAGTGACAGAAGGGGAACCGACATGTATGTATCATTGCTATTAAGGATAACAAGATGGGTTCTATTTCTACATAAATAGATCTCATCTACATCATTTCAGCATTCTTATTGCATTACTCTGTTTCTCCATGAACTTAATACACTAGATGCATGCTGGATAGCAGTCAATGTGTGGAGTAATAGTAGTAGATGAAGGCAGGAGTCGGTCTACTAATCTTGGGTGTGATGCCTTGATACGTCTCTATCGTATCTACTTTTCCAAACACTTTTGACCTTGTTTTGGACTCTAACTTGCATGATTTGAATGGAACTAACCCAGACTGACGTTGTTTTCAGCAGAATTGCCATGGTGTCATTTTTGTGCAGAAATAAAAGTTCTCGGAATGACCTGAAACTTCATGGAGAATATTTTTGGAATATATAAAAATACTGGCGAAAGAATCAATGTCAGGGGGCCCACACCCTGTCCACGAGGGTGGGGGGCGCGCCCACCCCCTGGGGCGCGCCGCTTCCTTGTGGGCCCCCCTAATGCTCCACCGACCTCAACTCCAACTATATATATTCATGTTCTGGGAGGAAAAAATTAGAGAGAAGGATTCATCACGTTTTACGATATAGAGCCGCCACCAAGCCCTAATCTCTCTCGGGTGGGCTGATCTGGAGTCCGGTCGGGGCTCCGGAGAGGGGAATCCGTCGCCATCGGCATCAACAACCTTCCTCCATCACCAATTTCATGATGCTCACCGCCGTGCGTGAGTAATTCCATCATAGGCTTGCTGGACGGTGATGGGTTGGATGTGATTTACCATGTAATTGAGTTAGTTTTGTTATGGTTTGATCCCTACTATCCATTATGTTTTGAGATTGATGTTGCTATGACTTTGCTATGCTTAATGCTTGTCACTAGGGCCCGAGTGCCATAATTTCAGATCTGAACCTATTATGTTTTCATGAATATATGTGAGTTCTTGATCCTATATTGCAAGTCTATAGTCACCTATTACGTGTTATGATCCGTTAACCCCGAAGTGACAATAATCAGGATACTTACCGGTGATGACCATAGTTTGAGGAGTTCATGTATTCACTAAGTGTTAATGCTTTGGTCTGGTACTCTATTAAAAGGAGGCCTTAATATCCCTTAGTTTCCAATAGGACCCCGCTGCCACGGGAGGGTAGGAAAAAAGATGGCATGCAAGTTCTTTTCTATAAGCACGTATGACAATATTCGGAATATATGCCTACATTACATTGATGAACTGGAGCTAGTTCTGTGTCACCCTAGGTTATAACTTTTGCATAAGGAATCACATCCTACATAATTATCCATCACTGATCCAATGCCTACGAGCTTTTCACATATTGATCTCCGCTTAGTTACTTTACCGTTGCCACTGTTATGCTTGCTATAAAACTGCTACTATTACTTTTGCTACCGTTACCACTACTATCATATTACTTTTCTACTAAATACTTTGCTGCAGATATTAAGTCTTTCAGGTGCGGTTGAATTAACAACTCAACTGCTAATACTTGAGAATATTCTTTGGCTCCCCGTGTGTCGAATCAATAAATTTGGGTTGAATACTCTACCCTCAAAAACTATTGCGATCCCCTATACTTGTGGGTTATCAAGACTATTTTCTGGCGCCGTTGCGGGGGAGCATAGCTCTATTATTTGAGTCACTTGGGATTTATATCTGCTGATCAATATGAAGAACTTGAAAGATGAAAGAACCAAGATTTTTCCCTCAACTACGAGGGGAGGTAAGGAACTGCCAGCTAGCTCTGACTTGATTCACCTTCTATTTTGAGTAAACTTGCGACACCTACTCCCGCTATTCATTCTGATATGTCGCATGTTATTGATGATGCCACTTCTGCTATGCATGATTCTTATGATGAAACTACTTCTATGCTTGATAATACTGTGCCACTAGGTGAATTTCTTAATGAACAACTTGCTAGGGTTAGAGAAAATGAAATTATTGAAACTAATAATATTGATGAAAGTGATGATGAAAGATTCTCCCCCTAGATATGAACTGCCTGTTGTGCCTGAGGGTTATGTTATGGATGAAGAAACTGCTAGAGACTTTTTAGCTTGCAATGATAGATATGATCTTAAGAAACTGTTAGCTAAGCTAAAAGAAAAGTCTTTGAATGCTAGAATGAAATATGACCCTGCTTTTGCTACTTCACCTATCTGTATTTCCGATAAGGATTATGTTTTCTCTGTCGATCCTGAGTTAATTACTTTGGTTGAATCTGATCCTTTTTATGGCTATGAATCTGAAACTGTTGTGGCACATCTTACTAAATTGAATGACATAGCCACCCTGTTAACTAATAATGAGAAAACTTGCTATTACTTTATCCTTAAGTTGTTTTTGTTCTCATTAAAGGGTGATGCTAAAACATGGTTTAATTCTCTTGATCCTGGTTGTGTGCGTAGTCCCCAGGATTTAGTACTTCTCTGCTAAGTATTTCCCCGCTCATAAGAAACAAGCTGCCTTAAGGGAAATATATAATTTTGTGCAAATTTAAGAAGAGAGTCTCCCACAAACTTGGGGGAGGCTTCTCCGATTACTTAATGCTTTGCCTGATCATCCTCTCAAGAAAAATGAAATACTTGATATCTTTTATAATGGACTAACCAATGCTTCCAGAGATCACCTGGATAGTTGTGCTGGTTGTGTTTTCAGGGAAAGAACTATTGAGCAAGCTGAATTGCAATTGAATAATATGTTGAGTAATGATAATGAATGGACACTTCCTGAACCAAATCCTAAGCCAACTCCGAAGAAAAGGGGTAATCTTTTTCTCAGTCCTGAAGATATGCAAGAGGCAAAGAAATCTATGAAAGAAAAAGGTATTAAAGCTGAAGATGTTAACAATTTACCACCTATTGAAGAAATACATGGTCTTGATAACCCGACACAGGTAGTAAAGGTAAATTCTCTCTATAGATTTGATGAAGGTGATATTCCTTGTTATAAGTCTGCTAGCCAATGCTTAGATGAGTTTGATAATTTTATTGTTAAACAAGAAAACGCCAATGCTTATGTTAGTAGACAATTGAAATGTAATGATTATATGTTGCACACTTGAGTGATTATATGTCTAGAGTTAAAGGTGAACTTAAACTTATTAGTAAACATCCTTCTATGGTTACCACTCAAGTAGAACAAGTACTTAAAGCTCAGAATGATTTGCTCAATGAATTAAATAATAAGAAGAATGATAATGCTGTTGGAGTTGTGACTAGAGGGGGTAAAATGACTCAGGAACCTTTGTATCCTGAGGGCCACCCTAAGAGAATTGAGCAAGATTCTCAGTGAACTAATGTTGATGTACATAGTTCTTCTAAGAAGAAGAAAAAGAAAAATGATAGGACTTTGCATGCTTCTAGTGAACCTGTTGTTGACACACCTAAGAATCCCAATGATATTTCTATTTCTGATGTTGAAAGACAATCTGGTAATGAGCATGAACCTAGTGATAATGTTAATGATGATGTTCATGTTGAAGCTCAACCTAGCAATGACAATGATGTACAGATTGAACCTGCTATTGATCTTGATAACCCACAATCAAAGAATCAATGTTATGATAAGAGAGACTTTGTTGCTAGGAAGCATGGTAAAGAAAGAGAACCATGGGTTCAGAAACCCATGCCTTTTCCTCCTAAACCATCCAAGAAAAATGATGATGAGGATTTTGAGCGCTTTGCTGAAATGATTAGACCTATATTTTTGCGTATGCGTTTGACTGATATGCCTAAAATGAATCCTTATGCTAAGTATATGAAAGATATTGTTACAAATAAAAGAAAGATACCGGAAGCTGAAATTTCCACCATGCTTGCTAATTATACTTTTAATGGTGGAATACCTAAGAAACTAGGAGATCCAGGAGTACCAACTATACCATGCTCCATTAAAAGAAACTATGTTAAAACTGCTTTATGTGATCTTGGAGCCGGTGTTAGTGTTATGCCTCTCTCTTTATACCGTAGACTTGATTTGAATAAGTTGACACCTACTAAAATGTCTTTGCAAATGACCAATAAATCAACTGCTATACCCGTCGGTATTTGTGAGGATGTGCCTGTT
Organism: Triticum dicoccoides; assembly: GCF_002162155.2. NCBI lineage: Eukaryota > Viridiplantae > Streptophyta > Magnoliopsida > Poales > Poaceae > Triticum > Triticum dicoccoides. The sequence goes on along the minus strand of NC_041388.1, from coordinate 43,587,127 downwards.
GTGGTTGCAAATGTTACTATTTTAACAGACTTTGTTATTCTTGATATTCCTGAGGACGATATTATGTCTATTATTCTTGGTAGACCCTTTTTGAATATTGCAGGGGCTGTTATTAATTGCAACAAAGGCAATGTCACTTTCATGTTAATGGTAATGAGCATACGGTACACTTTCTGAGGAAACAACCTCAAGTCCCCAGTATCAATTCTATTGGAAAAACTTCAACAATTATTATTGGAGGTTTTGAATTTCCTCTTCCTACTGTAAAGAAGAAATATGATATTCTTATTGTTGGGGACATGCATATCCCCGTTGAGGAAACATAGTGTTATTCGAAAATTCTCCGGTTTCATGTTATTCGGAAAGAGTTTGTTAACAAGACTTGATCAACCTTGTTAATGGATTCCTTTTGATGAGCATGAGATGGATGAAGTTAGAAAGCACAACCTTTGGTACCCTCCATTTACTTTCTATTATATAGATTAAATAAAGCAATAATAATATTTTCTGTCTGTTTTCTGAATTATCCATGCAATAAAAAATACCCCAAAAAATAAAAGTTCTCCAAATGCCCCAAAAATGATATATGTTTTTTCTAGATTATTTAAGAATTGTTGGCACTGAGAACACACCACGGGGAGCCACCACCTGGCCACAAGGGTCCAGGGCGCGCCCCCTGCCTCGTGGAACCCACATGGCCCCCTCCACTTATTCCAGCACCCACACACTTCGTCTTCCTCCAGAAAAAATCTCCCACCAGCTCAAGCCCAAGTTCTAGCTCATCTTGCTACCGTTTTTGATCTCCTTGCTCAAAGCTCCATTCACAAAACTGCTTTGGGGGATTGTTCTTTGGTATGTGACTCCTCCAATGGTCCAATTAGTTTTTGTTCTAGTGCTTTATTTATTGCAAATTTTTGATTCTTAGGTGACCCTGTTCTTGAGCTTGCATGTCAAATTTATGTGGTCAAAAGTAGTTTTATTGCATGATATGGCCTCTAGGCACTTGTGGGAGTAGTTTCTATCAATCTTGATGCGTTTGGTTCACTTTTATTTTGAGTTACTAAAAATTTTAGAAATTTTTCAGAGGAAATGATGAAGAGATTGTTGAGGGGCTCTTTGAGCCGAAGCTCGAAGGATAAGCAAAGTGAAGAGAATAATAAGCCCAAATATAATATCCCTTGCATTGCGGAGGTTCGGCCGTGCGAATGGCCTTGTGATGAGTTCTTGAGAGCAGCCGGGATTTATGAAGACTTTTATTTTTTGGCTGAGAATGCAGGCCTCGTCAACTTCCTTCGCGACCAGTACAAACAGTATCTCCTCCTCACTAATATTTTCATGCAAATGTTTTACTTTCATGCTAAGAAATCACCAACTTCGTTGGAATTTCATTTATATGATGAGGTTAAGGAGATGTCACTATATGAGTTTTATAGGGTCTATAGGATACCCTTTGCGGGCTGCATAGAGGAACCACATCGTAATGATGTGGAGGGATTTATTGATATGATTGCTGTAGGGGAAACGAGGAAAGTTTCCGATGCAAGAATTACTAGCATACATTTTCCTGTTCTATGTTACTTTGCAATATTTGCTAGTAGATGCTTAAATATAGATTGGTATTTGATAAAAAATACTTTGAGACTATTACCTTGCCTGCTCCCTCTTTGTTCAACATATTTTCAGGCATGCACCTTGTTTGGCCAGACGTCGTTCATGCATACTGGAGCCTGACATTAGCTCCAGAGCCTGAGCCGGAGCCACCACTTGATCCTTACCGTCAGTCTGTTTATCAGTGGGATCCGGAGGAGATCGCCAAACAGTGGCACCCAGAGGACACTCCTCCGTACACCGGAGAGGGCGGCTTTGAGCCGTGGCCATAGACCAACTTAGGCCAAAAGCCTAAGCTCGGGGAGTACGTATTCCTCACCGACATTACATTCATGTTCACACACTCATGCCAGTTGTCGGTGCTCATACTTTTTCATTGTACTATCCATGCTAGTTTAATTTTCTTTTCCAACATTCTTCTTGTGTGTTTGAAAAACCTTAAGAAAAGCAAAAAAAAATAGTTGTAGCTTTTAGCTAGTTTACTTTCCATGCCTATAGTAGTAGTAATTAAAAAGAAAACCCAAAAAGATTTCTCGTTCTTCTTTTACTTGTTGGGAGCTCTCTCGTGTAAATAGTTTTATTTCCTTTCGTTTCTTTCGGGGTCGAGAGGAGAAGACTATGATGAAAATGTTGAGTGGCTCTTATATGCATTATAGTTGATCTAACCAAGAGCCCATATTACCTTGTCTTCTCCTGTATATTGAATGCTTGCAGATTTCAGCTTAGTCCAAAGCACATGCACTATTATTATTATCCACATCGTTCGTTTGTGCAAGTGAAAGGCAATAATGACGATATATGATGAACTGATTGAGATGAGAAAAGCTGGTATGAACTCGACCTCTCTTGTTTTTGTAAATATGATTAGTTCATTGTTCTTGATTCAGCCTATTATGAATGAAACATGTTTGCAATGACAATTAGAGATTATAGTTGCTTATGCCATGCTTAATTAGCTAGGAGTTTATAATGGTTTACCTTGCGGGCCAACATGCTATTAAAATGGTTGTGATGTGGTATGATAGGGTGGTATCGTCCTATGAATGATTTGAGTGGCTTGACTTGGCACATGTTCATGCATGTAGTTGAATCAAAATCAACATAGCCTCCACAATATTTATGTTCATGGTGAATTATATCCTACTCATGCTTGCACTCAATGTTGATTAATTTTAATGCATGTTCATGACTGTTGTCGCTCTCTAGCTGGTCGCTTCCCAGTCTCTTTCTAGCCTTCACTTGTACTAAGCTGGAATACTGCTTGTACATCCACTTCCATAAACCCAAAAGTCATTCCCTATGCCTCAGTCATAGGTTCTATAAAGTATGCTATGCTGTGTACCCAACCTATTGTGTACCTCACCGTAAGTTTGGCAAGAGGGTACAATAGTGATCCAGGAGTAAATCACTGGACAGCGGTAAAAAATATCCTTAGTGGAATAAGGAAATGTTTCTCGGTTATGGAGGTGACAAAGAGTTCGTCGTAAAGAGTTACATCGATGCAAGCTTTGACACCGATCTAGATGACTCTAAGTCTCGATCTAGATACATATTGAAAGTGGGAGCGATTAGTTATAGTAGCTCCATGCAGAGCATTGTAGACATAGAAAATTTGCAAAATACATACGGCTCTGAATGTGGTAGACCCGTTGACTCTACTTCTCTCACAAGAAAAACATGATCACACCTTAGTACTCTTTGGGTGTTAATCACATAGCGATGTGAACTAGATTATTGACTCTAGTAAACCCTTTGGGTGTTGGTAACATGACGATGTGAACTATGGGTGTTAATCACATGGCGATGTGAACTATTGGTGTTAAATCACATGGCGATGTGAACTAGATTATTGACTCTAGTGCAAGTGGGAGACTGAAGGAAATATGCCCTAGAGGCAATAATAAAGTTATTATTTATTTCCTTATTTCATGATAAATGTTTATTATTCATGCTAGAATTGTATTAATCGGAAACTTAGTACATGTGTGAATAGATAGACAAAACAAAGTGTCCCTAGTATGCCTCTACTTGACTAGTTCGTTTATCAAAGATGGTTATGTTTACTACATAGACATGTGTTGTCATTTGATGAACGGGATCACATCATTAGGAGAATGATGTGATAGACAAGACCCATCCATTAGCTTAGCACGATGATCGTTTAGTTTGTTGCTATTGCTTTCTCCATAACTATACATGTTCGTATGACTATGAGATCATGCAACTCCCGAATACCGGAGGAATACTTTGTGTGCTACCAAACGTCACAATGTAACTAGGTGATTATAAAGGTGCTCTACAGGTGTCTCCGATGGTGTTTGTTGAGTTGGCATGGATCAAGATTAGGATTTGTCACTCTGATTGTCGGAGAGGTATCTCTGGGCCCTCTCGGTAATGTACATCACTATAAGCCTTGCAAGCAATGTAGCTAATGAGTTAGTTACGGGATGTAGCATTACAGAACGAGTAAAGAGACTTGCCGGTAACGAGATTGAACTAGGTATTGAGATACCGACGATCGAATCTCGGGCAAGCACTACAAAAAAATACACTTCCGTGATGATACGTGTTTGTCACAGTAGGTCGCGTTTTTTGTCATGCATGTACATCCATGACGATTTTATGAGAGAATCAAGATAGTCATACCCATGCTGTCGTAGAAGTGTTCCATGACATTACCAAAATTATCATCACGGAAGTGTCCACTTCCATGACGATAAATCGCGCGTCATAGAAGTGCTTTCGTCAAGGGTGACCGACACGTGGCATCCACCGTAATGGAACGCCGTTAAGCTATCGGGTCGGGTTTTGGATCCGATAACCCGTTAACAGCCACGACCAATGGGGATTTTCCACGTGTAAAAGCATCATTGGCTGGAGGAAACACGTGTCGGCTGACCGTTGGGACAGATGTCATCCGCTCATTGTACCGAAGGCGCCTATGATACGGCGACATGTGGCACGGCCCAACAGAGGCCCATTCCTATGAAAAGGCCGGCCCGTTTGACTTGGTCAAAAGGTAGCGGACCGGCCCACGGAAAGCCTGTTAACGGCCTGTTCGCCTATAGCCCATTTACAGCCCGCTAACCCAGGGCCCGTTACGCCCTATCTGAATTAGGCCCAGTAGCGTCATCTGGGCCGTCCAATATGATTCAGACCGTTTTAACTTCCGGCCCATGTGTGGCCCATGACTTCTTTCGGCCCATATGAGGACCTTTGTAACTCTTGGCCCATTAATGGCCTGTGGTGAAACTGGCCCGTATTGAACAGTGTATCACTTTATACCCATATACGGCCCATTATTCTATTGGGCCATTTCCAGCCCAAGTTATCTTTCGGCCTTCTCAGGGCCCATTGATTTTTGGGCTCATTTGTAGGATTCGGGTACATACGGATCGTTAATACGTTGGGCCGTTTTCATGTCAAAAAAACTCGTTGGGCTGTTTTCGTAGAGTTATCAAATATGGCCTATTAACGACCCGTTATGGTCCACGAATAGTACGGCCGCTGATTGGCGAAATGATGATACGCCCCGTAGAAGGCCCATGGATCCTACGGCCCGTATGAGGCCCATGGATAGTACGGCCCGTAGAAGGCCCATGGATCGTACGGCCCGTAGAAGGCCCATGGACCCTAAGGCCCGTATAGAAGGCCGATGGATCCTATGGCCGGACGAAGGCCCATGGATCATACGGCCTGCAGGAGGCCCATGGTTACAACAGTCTGTGTGTTGCCATGATTATTTTGGCCTAGTTACCAAAAATAGGCTATTGTGGCCACTAGAAAAAAACAGAAAAAGAACTGCAGTGACTACAAGCAAACAACTAAACAAGACAATAAGGAAATAAATAAGCAAGCAATTAACGCTAGCCTATTACCGCTATTACAAATATTACATCCACTGGGCATCAAAGTTCGCGACCAGTGCAAATATAGGGAACAAAGCAGCACATTACATACACTGGCCGTCAAAATTGGCCACCAGTGCAAATATACACGGTAGCAAAACAAGAGCATAACTGAAACAACTTCAGAAGAGCTCAAGAAACGTTATCTTGGGTATCCACCATGCTAGCAATAAGCTTAACAAGCTGATTAGCTTTGTCCTGTTTGGCGCTAAAATCCTCCAACGCTTGCTGTTGCACCAGAAAGTATGCATCTGAATGCTCCAGGGACTTCCGCAGTCCTTCCGCTTCTTGTCGCAGCACAGTTGATCGATGTCTTTTAGCTTGTAGTTGAGACTCAAGAAATCAAACTGACTCAGACAGTGAGTTTGAATGGCTTGTGCAAGCGGTAGTGGCCAGTAACTCGAACACTAAACCAAGACAGGACTTTGGGGGTGTCTCGCTGTCTTCAAGATAGTCTTCCTTAGCTGTTTTATCAGCTTTGTTGGAGACCAACAAGGATGTGTCACTATCCTGAACCTTATCTGCATTACTTCCTTTACCATTGCTTAATAAGGCACTCTTCCCCAATATTCTGTCAGCATTCTAAAAGAAGAAACAAGCAGACACATAACAAGTTTAGCATGTACTAGTATATGAAACTCATTTCGGTGAACCAGTTCATTAGTAAGGTGGACAGGATTAAACTACCAAGTCTTCTATTACCAAGTACTAGTACATAATAAAAGCATCAAACAAACATATATCTATGTCCTATGGTCACTGCATTGTCTTGCCAAATCAAAATAGAGACACGGTTCAAATCATATCAGTTCAAGACAAAGCAGCAGTGAAAGAATACAAAGCGTGGGAAACTACACGGCACAACAAGATTTCAGATGGGTACCACGGGTCTACATGTACAACAACACTATTGGCTCTATTGTGATGCTAGTAATGTGCATGATATGAAAGTCAACTGTATACACAATTGAAATTGAAATCAACAGAGCTATTGATAAGAGCAAACCTGTTAAAGAAACATGCGTGAACATACCTGCTGTGCCATTGGAGTTTCAATTGGATCCTTCAATTTAAAAATAAGTTTGTATGAGTAAATACAATGATACAAGAGCAAAGCAATCATAGTTAAAAAAGGTGCGCCTAAGCGAGCGCTTAAGCGCGCCTAGGCTATAGGCATTGGCAAAACGCATTGTGCATAACTATGCATAATCTGTGCATAACTGCGCATAAGCATGCGCTTTGGTCAGTAAAGCGCAAGGCGGTGGCAAAACACACAATTAACGCCTAGCGCTTTTTTGAACTATGATAGCAATGGAATCTTAAATTAGAACAGTTGTTTTTAGGTTTAGGCACTTGCTCTACATGAATAGAGTACAGTAAGACGCAAGAATATAATACTTAAAAATAGAAAATGAGCTCATAGAGCTTACCACATTCTTGGTTCGGGGCCAGTACAGAACAAGGCGTTCCGAGTCATCGTCCAGTAAATGTGTCTCAGGAGAACGTAAGTGAATTTGATGAGTTTCTTTGCCGGTGAAGTATGTTTTCTTCAAGTAATTCCGATACTGCCACCAAGCATTCTTGAAGATAGCAGAGGTATTAGCACAGGTTACCTCATCCTGAGTTTCCAAATCGGTCCATCTCTATAGAGAAAAATGGGAAATTTGCTGTATTATAACCATCATGGAGGTAGGATGTATGGGACGAAGCAAAGTAATTGCCATGAATAACATTACTTACACATAACTCCTGGACAAACAGCTGCAACTGGCATTTTCCTTCATCTTCAATATAATATTTCCAAGATGGGAAGATACGCACATACGATTTAACAACATCAAATGCGATAGATGCTAAACTACGACTAGCTAGTTGTGCTTCCTCCACAGGCATAGGCGTACTAACTGGTGGAGTTGGGGTTTGCCGTGATAGTACTGGCCCTTTGGGCATTGGAGCTGCCTTACTAACTACTCTTGTTTGGGAGCTCTGTGGTGGAGATGGTGCCGTGTCAACAGGAACTGGGTTACTATCGGCTGGGGTTGGGGTTAGATTGTGTGAAGCTGGTTCTCTGTCCATCGCAGTAGGGGTACAATCTGCGAAAGTTTGAGTTATGTGTGGTAGGGCTGGTTCTTGTGCATGTACAACCGGGGTGCTATCTCCACCAAGAGGTAGCAATGTTTTATTCGAAGACCGTGTTTTTAGTCCGCTAGATACTGGCATCACCCGCTCCAATTCAAATGGTTGATAAACAGGAAACATAGTTGAATGTACAGACATTGTATGAGAGACAGATGCAATAGATAGTGTGGAAAAAAGAGGGCATGAAATAGTTGACATGTATATTGTTTAACTAAAACGGATAGCATGACATAATTTCACATATATGATGTCTATCTAAACTGGATAGCATAGCATAACATAATTCAAAGATATGATGAATAACTAAACATCATCGCATGACATAATTCACCAACATGTTATCTAAGTAATCATGATCGCATCATTTAATTGACATATGTGATTTATATGCTAAACAGAGGGCATTCGATATGATGTCTGAACTAAGAACATGGTGTTGAATATTGTGTATATGATGTCTAAACTATGCAATGCAAGACACCGTATGCATGATATGAGCAGTATAACCGTGCCAAGTTAGAGCATACACCTTAGTGGGGGAATAGGACTGGTCATATGTCTCTGAATCCATCTCTGAGGAGCTATCGGGACCCAACAAGAGATCTGCTTCGACAGGTAGCACTGTCTGCTCTGAAGGCCTTGTTTTCACTCCAGATTTTTCCATCTCCCACCCAAATGGCTGATTCACAGGAAGAGTAGTTTAATGTACAAACATTGTCGACAAATGGAAATGTAATGAAGAAAAGGATGGGAAAGATATCATTCAAATATATGATGCCTGATTAAACAGGATGGCATTGCACATTTCACATATATTATGGTTGGCTAAAAGACATGAGACTGCATAATTCCCATATATGATATAGAAACTAAACATGTGGCATTACAGAACATTTCTAAACTAAAAAGTAGGCACTGCAAGGCAACATATGCATGATATGATTAACATCATCATGCCAAGGTAGGGCAAACACCTTGGGGGGGGGGGGTAAATAGGAGTGGTCAGCGGCGCCTGAATCCGCCTTAGAACAGATATCTTCCTCTGGATTACAATCTGGAGAGGGGTGGGGAGGGTTTGCCATTGAACCCACCATGGAGCGATGTCTGCATGACATTGTATTGCCGTGCAAAACTCTTCTCTTTTTATCTACATGTTCAGCATGACTGTCTACAATATCTGACATGCATACGAAAAAATATGGTGAGATTATGTAAGGAGAGCATGCAGAAATTTAGAGTGATGGTAACAACCAGTGGATCGACGTTTTTCTATTGAACCAAAAAAGCCCTAATGGATCAACGTGAATGTATAGTAATAACTGATGCAACAAGTGTACAACCTCTTTGCCGTAGTCGTGTCGACCTCAGCATCATTGGGTTGGTCGCTGAAGCAGTTGAGGCAGAGGTGGCTGTCAGAGGTGTGGAGGAAGATCTGAGGAATCTATAGATGGCGTCCAGGGCACTTCTCTGTTGTGATGGATGGTTCTGTCGTTGGAGCAGCTCCGGTGAGCCGTAAGACGTCAAGGTTGAAGCAGCACAAGACATACATCGTCAATCTCAAGTGGGATTCTAATAGCATCTCCAATAGATGATGTAAAATGGATGTAAAATTAACATCACCAAAAACCACCTGACTACAACAGATGAGGTAAAAACTGTTGACTCTGAACTTAACTATCAAAACTGAAATTTACTGTGGAATCTGAATGCTACTGTCGAAACTGAACGCCATGGTAACAGAGAGGCACTTGACATGTAGTTTAGGGAGGGCCTACAGTTCATCTTCAACCTACACCCCCTGAGCCACCAGCCACCACCGGCCGAACCGCCGGCCCTAGCGCGGCCTCGCCGCCCCGAAACAACTCACCACCGCCGCCCCGGCCAGCCCTCGAGGCCCCCCGCCACCACCCTGAACCCTAAGATAGATAGTGGGGTACCTCTCCGGCGAGCCCCCGTCCCCGCTGTGGGTGGTTCTTCCTTAACTCCGGCGAGCCCCCAACCCCTGAAAATCAACTGACCCAAAAGTTGATTCAGTTGACTAAAGTGTGGCTTAATTGGAGCAGAGCAGGAGCACGAGCGAGGGGGAGAGCAGCAGTAGCTGGGCGAGCGAGCAATCGAGCGAGAGCCGGAGCAGCAGCAACAACATGAGCGAGCGAGCGAGAGCCGGAGCAGCAGCAGCAGATCCGGCTGGTATGGCCGACGCCGCCGAAGGGGCCTCACACTGGGGGAGAGCCACCATGGATATGTCGCCCGTGGCGCCGGCTTCAAGGTAGCCGCTCCATGGGGGTGCGGGATGGAGCACCGTCGGCACCGGGAGGTCGAGTTAAGGAGAAGGTGCGATGCGATGAGTGTACAACCTCTTTGGTGGCGCTGAGTAGGCCTCGGCTTCGTCTGAGGAGTCGGTGAGGATGCTGCGGTTCCGGTGGAGCAGGTTAAGGCGGCGCTGTGGGGATGGAGCAGCCGCAATAGACGAGGCGATCGTCTGAGCATCTCCTTGGAGGTGGAGGACGGGGCGGCTGAACCGGCGGGACGGCGAGATGGACGACGGATCCTCATCCGAGGAGGTGGACGAGGGACGTCGAGCTGTTGTGGTGGACGACATTGTCGGGGAAGAGGCTCCGGCTGGGCAGCGGTGACGTGGCGGATGGAGGAGGGTGGGGTTTCGCGGCTGGAGCGGAGAGGTTATGGCGGCCTGGGATTTTGAATGGCGAAAAGGGGGCGACGGGAGGGGGTGAAGCGTGAGATAGCGATGCGCTTGTCCAAAATGTAGGGTGTGTTACAGAAGTACCCCCCACCGATTTGAACTAGCGTCCCTTTCGGCTCAGGTTAGATGGGGGATTTCGCATGTCGGGATTTGGCAGCTGGAGGGAGTTTTCGCGCGCGTTGTACTTTCGGGATAGCAAGGCGCGGGTTGTGAAGGCGCCAGTTTTGGGAGCACGATATCTGAATTTTCGAGATATAACAAGACGCGGGTTGAATTTTAGGGACAAGCCTAATGTGTAGTAATATTGTACTTGTACATACCAAATCAATTTGCACTTCCCTCAACCAAAAAGAAAACGAAAAAGATAAAACTATTCACTAGTCTTGCCCCGTTTTACTATACAAATGCTATTCAAAGCTACTCCCTCCTTCCATCTATATAGGGCCTAATGCGTTTTTCGATGCTAACTTTGACCAAATATTAGAGCAATGATATATGACATCCAACTTACACAAAGCACACCGTTAAATTCATCTGTGAAAGGTTCTTTCAATGATATAATTTTCACATTGTGCATGTCATGTACTATTAATCTTTTCAATAGTCAAAGGCGGTCTTAAAAATCTCATTACGCCCTATATAGATCGTGAAAGTGCTAGTGATCGACTAGAGGGGGGTGAATAGGCGATTTTTATAAAAGCCTTCAAAACATGGAAGTTTCGAATACAATTGATAGAAATGAACCTATTAACATGCATCGGAAGGTAGACTACACTAGGCAAGCCATAGTCAAGTATTTAATGAAGTGAAAGTACAAAGACTAATAGCAGCTAGGCAGTATGGATCAGGATGGAAGACAGTATGAAGCCAATCAGAACAAGCAGTCACATAGTGAAGACAAATAGATAATGCAAACATGCAATGACTTCACAAGGACCAACTGTGAATAAAAAAATGGGAAGGATAGAACCAGTTGCTCGTTGAAGACAAGGATTTGTTGGACCAGTTCCAGTTGTTGTGACAACTGTACGTCTGGTTAGGGAGGCTGAGATTTAACTCAGAAGACCATGTCTTCACCTTATTCCCCTTGAGCTAAGGACACCCAGTCCTCGCCCAATCACTCTGGTAAGTCTTCAAGGGAGACTTCCAAACCTTCATAGACTTCGTTCGCCGGCGATCCACAATGACTCTTGGATGCTTAGAACGTGATGCCTAACCGGCTGGAGGATTCACAGTCCTCAAGTTTAACAGTGTTCAGATCACACAGACAGGAAGACTCCAGTGATGCCTAACACTCTTTGGCTCAGGGTGTTTAGGGCTTTGTCCTCGCATGGATTTCTCTCTCAAAGGCTTCGAGGTGGGTTGCTCTCAAACGACAAAAGCCGTGCACTAACTCTGAGCAGCCAAACGATTTATGGTGTAGGGGTGGGCTATTTATAGCCACTAGGCAACCTGACCTGATTTGTCCGAAATGACCCTGGGTCACTAAGGAACTGACACATGTTCCAACAGTCAGATTTCAAACACACGCGGCAACTTTACTTGGGCTACAAGTAAAGCTGACTCATCCAGCTCTGGATAAGATTTGCTCTCATTGTCTTCGCTCGAAGACATAGGATTTTGGTTAAGCATCACTTCAGTCACTCTGACTTTGTTCACTGGGACCCCACTTAACAGTACGGTGGTTCCTATGACTCAACAAAGAAGAAAAGGAAACAACGAAACAACTAAGTCTTCGCGCTCCATAGTCTTCACTCAATGTCTTCTCTTGTCATAGTCTTCGCTGTGAATATATTCACATACCACCTTTGTCTTTAATGTCTTCATACATTTTTAGGGGTCATCTCCGATAGGAAAACCGAATCATTGAGGGACTACTACCTGTGTTATCCTGCAATTCTCACAAACACATTAGTCCCTCAACCAGGTTTGTCGTCAATACTCAGGGGTGGCACTAGATGCACTTACAATCCCCCTTTTTGGTGATTGATGACAAACTGGTTGAAGTTTTCAATGGGGATAAAAGTATGTGAAATTGTAAAGGATTTAAGTATTGTCTTCGTAAGTAGCAGGAAGGCTCCCCCTGAAGATGTGCATATAAGTATTTTGCTTCTGAATGCAAATGCACATGGCAGGTTGTACTTGCGGAGCTCCTCTTCTACTTATGAAGACAATTCATCATGCATGAAAGGATAAAACGAAGATAATGACATGCATAATGAAAAATGGACGTCTACAAAATGACTTCGTGCGGAATTCATCGTCGCACATGCGGAATTTATCATCGCATCACATAGTGTCGAAAAAGGTAGCAGAGAACCATCAAGTTTAAGTGTTACAACTCAAAACGAACCAAATGTTTCATAAGCGAGAGTTGTAAGCACTTGGCAAATGTAGCAAAAGTAAACCAACCACCCATATGGACCCGCTTGAAGACTATCAACAAGATAATGACATGCATAATGAAAAATGGAAGTCTGCAAAATGACTTCGTGCGAAATTTATCGTCGCACATGCGGAATTTATCATCGCATCACATAGTGTCAAAAAAGGTAGCAGACGACCATCAAGTTTAAGTGTTACAACTCAAAACGAACCAAATGTTTCAAAAGCGAGAGTTGTAAGCACTTGGCAAATGTAGCAAAAGTAAAGCAACCACCCATATGGACCCGCTTGAACACTTTCAACTCATATGCTTTTCCCCCTTTTGTCAGTAATGACCAAAAAGGTTTGAAGACATAGAGCTTGTACTCGTTCCCATGAGGAGTAGGTGAAGCAGCAGGGTGATGTCTACTACACAACCTTCTTCTTGTAGACATTGTTGGGCCTCCAAGTGCAGAGGTTTGTAGGACAGTAGCAAATTTCCCTCAAGTGGATGACCTAAGGTTTATCAATCCGTAGGAGGCGTAGGATGAAGATGGTCTCTCTCAAGCAACCCTGCAACCAAATAACAAAGAGTCTCTTGTGTGCCCAACACACCCAATACAGTGGTAAATTGTATAGGTGCACTATTTCGGTGAAGAGATGCTGAAACAAGTGGTATATGGATAGTAGATAATAGTTTTTGTAATCTGAAATTATAAAAACAGCAAGGTAGCAAGTGATAAAAGTGAGCGTAAACGGTATTGCAATGATGGTAAACAAGGCCTAGGGTTCATACTTTCGCTAGTGTAAGTCCTCTCAACAATACTAACATAATTGGATCATAAAACTATCCCTCAACATGCAACAAAGAGTCACTCCAAAGTCACTAATAGCGGAGAACGAACGAAGAGATTATGGTAGGGTACGAAACCACCCCAAAGTTATTCTTTCCAATCAATCTGTTGGGCTATTCCTATAAGTGTCACAAACAGCCCTAGAGTTCGTACTAGAATAACACCTTAAGATACAAATCAACCAAAACCCTAATGTCACCTAGATACTCCAATGTCACCTCAAGTATCCGTGGGCATGATTATACGATATGCATCACACAATCTCAGATTCATCTATTCAACCAACACAAAGGACCTCAAAGAGTGCCCCAAAGTTTCTACCGGAGAATCACGACGAAAACGTGTGCCAACCCCTATGCATAGGTTCCCAATGTCACAAAACCCGCAAGTTGGTCACCTTAACATACATCAAGTGGCACGTGGTATCCCATTGTCACCACAGATATCCACAGCAAGACATACATCAAGTGTTCTCAAGTCTTTAAAGACTCAATCCGATAAGATTACTTCAAAGGGGAAACTCGATTCACTACAAGAGAGAAGAGGGGGGGGGGGAGAAACACCATAGGATCCAAATATAATAGGAAAGCTCGCGATACAGCAAGATCGTATCATCTCAAGAACACGAGGGAGAGAGATCAAACACATAGCTACTGGTACATACCCTCAGCCCCGAGGTAGAACTACTCCCTCCTCGTCATGGAGAGCACCGGGATGATGAAGATGGCCACCGGAGAAGGATCCCCCCTCCGGCAGGGTGCCGGAACAGGGTCCCGATTGGTTTTTGGTGGATACGGAGGCTTCTGGCTGCGGAACTCCCGATCTATGTTGCGTTCTGGAAGTTTTAGGTAACGTAGGTATATATGGGTGCAGGAGGTACGTCAGGGGAGCCACGAGGGCCCCACGAGACAGGGGGCGCGCCCTAGGGGGGGCGCCCCCACCCTCGTGAGCACCTCGTTCCTTCCTTGACGTGGGGTCCAAGTCCATCAGGTGTGTTTCCTTCCAAAAATAACTTCTCCAGTTGATTTCATTCCGTTTTGACTCCGTCTGATATTCCTTTTCTTCAAAACACTGAAATAGGCATAAAACAGCAAATCTGGGTTGGGCCTCCAGTTAATAGGTTAGTCCCGAAAGTAATATAAAAGTGGATAATAAAGCCCAATATTTCCCAAAACAGTAGATAATATAGCATGGAGCAATCAAAAATTATAGATACGTTGGAGACGTATCACAGGGTCGTCGTTGAGGTTCGGTGGTGTAGAAGAACTTGGTGCAGTGTCGACACGCGCTGAAGTTGGAGGAGGTGAAGTAGTGTTATCTTGATCATCTATGACTCTGGCATTCACCGTTGCATCTTATGAGGAATAGTCAGAGTCTTCAAGAGAGGGAGTCTGACGCAAGTGAGCATTCCTTGGAGGAGTTGAGTCAAACTTGAATCTTTTTGTGAAGCCATCGTCTTGAAGATCAGCTTTAGCACTGAGCAATGTTAAACTTTTCCAAGACCTCCGACAGGTTTCATGTGTAACAAAGGCATTCTTGGTGGCAAGATTGCGAATGCGACTGACGTCCACCAAGAGGCTTTGCATCTGACGCTTGAGCCAGTCATGATGCTTATCCTATTTCTGATGTAGAGTGACGAGAAGCTCTCGGTCGTTGAGAACTCAAGATCTCTTCCGAGGCCTTTGGGCAATGGTGCTTGTAGTGGCTTCAGTTTGGGTGCGAGGGGCACGTGTGTTACCAGCCAAGGGATAAACACGAGAGACGGCCTGAACTCCCTCAGTGGGCTGGGTGAAGCTTTGACGATCAACATTGTGAAGATAAACTGGCTCCTTTGCAGGCTCTGGGTAAATAGCTTCAACAGACAGATCAACCTCTGGCAAGAATATGAGATGATTGTGCGTAGACGGTTGATAGTTGAATGCAGAGTGAAGCTTGATAAGACACATTACCCATGGAGCATAGAACTTCAGACCAAAGATGTCGGAGCCAGATGCAGCCAACTACCTGATGAAGAAGTCTTGAGCATTGAAGCTTATGCCATTGAAGATATAGAAAACCAAAGTCTTCATTGCTCCTTCAAGCTTTGTTGCAGATGAATGTCCTTTGACAGGCCATAGAGTTTTCCTGATGATATGGTAAATGGTGCGGGGCAGATACTCTAGGTCTTCGACAATGAATTCCGTTGGGTATTCAGCATCGCGTGGCAGAGGCTTCATCATGCTCAGCATGTGGCTCATGTTAGGCTCTGGCTTCTGGAAAATGCTCTCCAAAGCATTCTGGTGTTGCTGACAACCTGGTTCATAATATTCGCCAAGAGTGGGCAGGGTTGTAAGCTCAATGATGTCTTGGGCTTTAGCTTCATGATAGACATCGCCCGTCATCCACTCAAGGATCCAAGTCTTCGAATCCATGTTGTAACCACGGATGTGGAGGTTAGCATAGAATTGAAGCAAAAGTTCTTCATTCCAGTGTTCCTTGGCAGTCACAAAGTTGAGCAGACCCGCATCACGGAAGCAGTCAAGAGCTTCTTCAAGGCAAGGAAATCCAACAATGGCTTCGCAATCTAGACGCATATGAGGGAAAATGCGCCACTGATTGTATACGACGCAAGAATAGTAGCTGCATTGCTGATAACTCCAGAATCGATCCGAGGAGATTCTTGGCCTTGTGTAAGGGTTCTTGTCACTGTCATAGAATGTATTGTGTGCCTTGAATCCATTCAGATTAAACGATCCTGGTGACATTGCAGTACCTGGAAACCATGGTAGCCTTGGCTTTGGCTTCTGGACCTGAGGCCTGTGCTCCACATGATAGTCAAATTGAGGTCCAAGAGCAGGCGGAGGAACCAGAATTGTCCAGCAAACGGTAACAAGCTGACCACGATCATATGCTTGCTCGATGGTGTGTGGCCTGGGAGGTGGTACAGGAGTAGAGGCATTGGCTTCAAGCTGCAGATTTGCATCAGGTGCAGCATTAGCTTTAGGTGCAGTGACATCTGGCACCACATTAGCTTCAGGCGCCACATTAGCTTCAGCCATGACAACGTCATTGGCTTCATTGTTGGTGGCTGCCTCATTATTGGTAACCTCCACTTCAGGAGCTAGAGGGTCAGACACGTTCTCCTCGAGAACAACTTCAGGATTGGACGGGGGTGTAGCAACTCTTTCTTCATTTCTTGGTTCTTCTTCTTGGTCATCGGCTGATGCAGCCGGAATATCTTCAGCCATTTTGGCTTCAGATTCAGGGATGTTCGCAGTAGGAGAGGCTTCAGGAAAGACTTCGCGTGAAACGGATTGGCGCTCTTCTCCTTATGGAACACTTGACAATGTGACCTGCGGCCTTGGTCCTTTGCGAAGCCTGCGAAACGCTGGCGACGCCTGTGGAGATGGAGTTGGTTGGGCCTCAAGGTCTTCATTGTCAATCACTGGAGTGGTGACCTGGGTTGGGGGAGTAACATGTGTTTCTTCATCACAAGGGGATTCTTGAGGGTGATCAGCCCATGAGTCATCCTGAGCAATTGGCGTCAACGGACGACCAATGCTGATGAGTTCGCCGTTCATGAGAACAGGCGATGATACCAAATTGTGCTCGATCTGAGGAAGGACTTCATTATCTTCAACATTGTCGTGATGACCAATGTCTTCAACTGCGGTGGGGTCAGCAACTGGAATGTCTTCGGATTCAGGAGCCTCTGTGGAAGCAGGCTCATGAACTACCAAACGACGCTCACGATGTTCAGATGCAGGACGAGCCACTGAGATTGGCTCGGCAACAAGGGGCTCTGTGGGAGCAGCCCGGTCTCTCTTCTTTGTCTTTCTCTTCTTGGTTGGCGGAGCGTTGTTAGTGGTGTGCTTGGTCTTGCGCTTGCGGGCTTCAACTTCAGCTGCCCTAGTTTTCTTGAGTTCTGAAGCCACTGTGGGGACCTTAGGCTTCGAGCCTGTCATACTGTCTGGGAAGACAATGCAAGGCTCTTCCTGCCTTGAAGCTTCTGGTTGGGCCACAACTGGCTTCTTCTTCTTCTTGGTAGCCATTCTAGGGTCGATGCCTGGTCGCCCCAAAGCCTTGCGCTTTTCAGCTTCATTGTAGCCTTGAACACATTTGGCAGCAAGATTCGTCATGTGCTCACGAGAACCTTTTGCTTCTTCTCATTTCTTCTAGAACGCCTCCTTGAGCTCATGCATCATGACCTTGAAGTTTTGAATGTCTTCAACATTGAGCTTGGCCATGTGCTTCTTGAACTGAGCCTTTTCATAATCAATATTGTGCTTCAGCTCAACAATCTTCTGTGCAAGAGCCAGCTCAGGAGCAATGGTTCCATGGAAGGAGACGCTGAGGCCAATTGGGAGCTGAAGATCATCAAAACTGAGATCTGGGCTGTCAAACCACTCATCAATAAACTTGTACAGAATCTCCACATCAAAGAGGGGAAGATCATTGAAGATTTCCGCCTCTTGCTTGCTCTTTATCAATTGCTCAAGAGCATCATCACCAAGATCGTCGTCGCTAGACAGATCAGTGGCGTCATTCTCGTTTCTCAAAACAGCAGCAGGGGTCAATGCTTGACCAGTTGGTTGCATGGGCTTTTTCAACTTGTCAGACTTGGAGATGCGATAGAGATCTTCAGACTGCACACTGGTTTCAGGAGGTGCAGTGGCCAGAGGCTTCGCCCATGATACCTTTGGTGCAGAGGAGGGCTTTGAAGCCTTTGGTCTCTTTTGCTTCACAGGCTTCGGTGGTGCAGGCGCTTCATCAGAATCAACGTCATCTGCAGAGTGATCCACGACTGCCCCTTGAACCTGAATGTGAGTGATGAGTCCTTCTAAGTTGTAGAAGGGCCCAACAAGATTGGGTTCAGCATTGCGTGTGCCGTCGACACGAGGAGCAGAGGGACCTGGGTTGAAGTCCAACCCTAGTGACTTCTTGTTCTCTTTGGCAGAAGTTTTGGCAAACTGGAAGTTGCGCTTAAAGAGATTATCTTCACGACACCATAACAGAGAGGATGGGTCGGCATTAGCAGACTGCGGTCCACGAATCATGCTGGGGTAGAAGCCTTGAGCAATAGCTTCGGACTTCGACTTGGCTGAAGACCTTTGTATATAATATCTCCCCAGGGGCCCTTGATGGCATTCTTTCCAGCATATTCGTCGGTGACAAATCTGTACTTGAACCATTCCTCTGCCCAATGTCTTCGAATCCATTGGATTCGGTTCTTGCGTTCTCCATAGGTCTCTTATGGATCTGACTTGTATAACTCATAGAGATCCGGTGGCAGGTCCTTAGCAGTGTTTTCACAGCGCTGTCTGCCGCCCTTCCTGACTGATTTTTCTGTTGTCATGAAGTTTAGACCGAAAGGCTTCAACACTGTCAAAGTCTTCCGTCTAATGGTCAGACAGGAACTGGCTTCAAGAGAATTTATGTGATGCTGTAAGAACTCTGCAAATGAATGCAGACTATGACAACCAAGGGATTCTCCCACAGACATGTACCTATGACAGCATTAGAGATGCGAGGGAAGGGGAAGAGGTCATATGCATTCTTAGAAGATTTTGAAGATAAATCAGTTTAGAAGACATTGACCTCATAGTGCGAAGACATTCACTCATATGTTGAGAGTTGGTTCCAGATTTGTCCGAATCCATGAATAAGTACAAGTGAGGAATCTAACTACTTTGTGAAGCATAAGTGAACATACTAGGCATGCTATGAGATGCAGAACAAGATAGATCCAACTTTGTAGCAACAGAAACCACTTGTGGTTGAAAAGGATGAATCTATCAGATCAAAAAGACTATAAAAAGAGTTTTTATTTACCACTCAAGGAATTGCTAGACAGAGTAGGAGATGAGGCCGAGCAGTTCAATCTTCCGTGCCCTAACTTGGCGACAGAGGACACCTACGACAACGGCGGAGAAGACAATGTCCGCGACCGGCGTGATGACGACGTTGGTGAGGTCGCGGCAGCTAAGCGCTTCGTTGCCGGCATCGTCGAGGGCTAGCGGTGGCGCTAGGGTTTGTGCGAGGAAGAGAAGTGGAAGAAGAGATAATGACTGGGGTGTGGCGAGTATTTATAAGGACAGGGACGGCACAGCATTATGACGTAGGTTCCCCTGGTGGTTCACATCTGAAAGACATGTGGCGATCATGCAACACATTGGAGGTTGTTCCATGTTCCCAAGTATGCCTGGATTGTCGGGTGGTCGTTCCCGCTTCTCCGGGTTTCAGGCAAAAGGATTGAGCATTTAAAACAGATTTAATGATTGTCTCTGTATCTTCTGCTGACAAGGACATAGCGAAGACATTCAACAGTTTCAATAGAATGCATATGATTTGGATAGATATGTCAGGACCCCGACTCGATGTCACATCGATCTAGCTTGTAACACCTCATATCACTTTGCGGCCTCACGCACGGTAACCCCACGGGTGTCGCCTTACCTTTGCCTGGGACCGTTTGCGCCTTTTGGCTCATGTATATGATAGTGTCGCTAGCATCCATATGATAAAGAGCCCGGGCTGACATGACTAGTCGTAAACCCAAAGTGGCACAGACTTACAGGGACAGGCATCCATGACCCAGCAACGAACGTGTCGGTCATCAGCAAGTGGGTCCGGGCTGTAGCACTGGGCTAGCAGGACTCCGGTAAACCGGGCTGTAGCGGGCTAACAGGACTCCGGTACTCAATGCGTGACATTTCCCCGAAGGGACAGACACAGGAACGAAGAAGGACACATGCCGGCCAGCCTAAGTGTTCCCGAGCAGTAGCAAGCTACCATGGCTCAGAGGTAACACTAGGAGACATTTCCCGGTAAGAGAGGCTACTAAGGACAAACAACTAGATAGTCAGATCCCACACATACCAAGCATTTCAAACATACACACAATATGCTCGATATGTGCAAATACAACAAGGCATCACAACATGACTCTATGACACAAGAACTTTATTTAAGGCTCAGAGAGCCATACATAACATACACAACGGTACGGGTCACACGACTCAGCATTCAAGTCATACAGTCATACAAACCAGCAGCGGAAGTAACTTGTCTGAGTACAGACAACTAGTAAAATAAAAGGGGCTTGGAAAGCCTAGCTATACTACGAGGTCCTTCACAAGCTCAGGATCACCACCTGGGCCTTAGCCTACTCATTGATGTCAACGTCTACGTAGAACCCATCAGAAAGGGTTGCAGCGTCTTCTGTAAAAAATGTAAATTATAGCAACATGAGTACAAAGGTACTCAGCAAGACTTACATCAGATCCTACATACATGCATATTATCAAGAAGGGTTGGTGGAGTTGTTGCAGCAAGCCAGCTTTGACTCTTGGCTAGGCTAACCTACGAGACTCCAACTCGAAATGGTTTTGCGCACACGAGTCCACTACTCACCAATTCAATACACTACCGAGGATCCACCTCCGTCTTCCTATGGAAGAGCCATCCTCGGCACTCACACTTATCTTGAGGCTTTTAGTAGTTTCCATTTACTTGTCTATGAACTGTATAGGCAACCAAGTAGTCCTTTACCGCGGACGCGGCTATTCGAATAGATCATGATAACCCTGCAGGGGTGTACTTCTTCATACATGTTTCCACCACTTAGCGTCTGCACACGACATGTGCTCGGCAGACTTCAAGCGAAAGCCGACGTGGGTGTAGACCACGACCTACCTAAACACTTAAGCCTCTAGTCTAGGTTTATCGCCTATTCGGGTTCCATCCGCAGGGAGTCCGGCCGAGGTTTCCCATACGGCCCCGAACGATGTGAATAGGGTTCCCGAGATACCTAACGGGTATTCGGTACACCCGGCCACGTACCTACCGCATCACAGCCCACCCCTACGGTCAGCGCTGTCCACGGCCTCCAGTAGGCTACAAACACCAGAAACTACTTGCAACTCCTGGACAGAGAGCTAGGGTGAATAAGAAGTCGAGCGGGGTCATATTTCAGGGCCCAATGCATGGTAGTAGCTGATTCTTAAATCACACATACAGATCTCAGTGCTTAAGGTCGGCTTCAATGAAACAACCCACCATGTACTCCTACATGGCCTCTCATCGATACCTTTACCAAATCGTGTTCACCACACCACTCTTATTACCGACATAATCATTTCACTCTAGCCCATCACCCAGATGAACCAGACCTGACACGACTCTAAGCATAGCAGGCATAGCAAGGTAGGAACAAAACATACATATGGCTCAATCAACTCCTACACATGCTAGTGGGTTTCATCTAGTTACTGTGGCAATGACAGGTCATGCAGAGGAAGTGGGTTCAACTACCGTAGTACACAGCAGTTTGAAACGCGTTGTCTTAATGCAGTAAAAGAGAGCAGGAGCGAGAACATGGGATTGTATCGATATGATCAAATGGTTGGTTGCTTGCCTGATGGTTCGATGCACTGATACGGTTCTTCGTTAGGGTAATCACGATACTCCTCGGAGGCAGATCCTGCCGCAAAGAACACCGATACACAACCATCACCAAACAATGTGCAACAATATGATGTATGCATGAAACATAGCAATATGAGTGTGTTGGGCTAATGCAGCTAAGACCAGAAGGGTTTGAACCAATTTGAATCAAAGATTCAAATTTCAAACTCAAACATGGCCCTTTAAAGGGTTTTCCTTATTCTGCATTAAACATCAAGTTAACTTGTTTAATCATGCATGAAAGTAGTACAGATGGATAGATTGGATTTTTCTGATCATTTTTCATATATAATTTGTCTGATTTGGAGTTACAGAATAAAAGTTATGAATTTTTGAAGTTTAACTTATATTCTGGAAGTTCCTATATTAGAATAATTCCAGAAAATCAATTATTGCGTCAGCCTGACGTCAGTGTGACGTCAGTAGGTCAAGGGAACACGTCCGGGTCAAATCTGACAGTGGGTCCCGCATGTCAGGGTGATTAAATTAATTAAAGTTTAATTAAAACTAAACCTGTTTAATTAACAGGGCTGGGCCCCACCTGTCATTGACTCAGGGGAGTCAACCAGGGCCCACCCGTGGTCAAACCCGGGTCGGCTGCACCGGCGTTTAGCCGCCGGCGAGCCCGACGCGGCGGCGGAAGTGGTTTTGGCCGTTTCGGCCACCAAATGGGTCGCGGAGACCACCGGAGTGGAGCTGAGGACGAGCCGCAGCTCTTGGTGGAGTCCGTTGGGGTCGGGGTGGCCGGAGTTGGCGCCGGCAACGACTTTGGCGGCCACCGGGGTTCGGCCGAAGACGAACTTGACGCTACAGGGGTCGGCGAGGCTCGGGGAGTGGCTAGCTAGGTGCTAAGTGACACGGTGAGCATGATGGACCCCGTGGAGTGGTCGGAGGGTGACCGGGAGCACGTCGGCGACGAGCTCCACGGCGGTGGGCGCGGTTGAGCTCCGGGAGGTTGCTACACGGCTCGGAAGCAAGAACGGAAGGAAGGGGAAGATGGCTAAGCTCACAGTGAGTGCGACGAAGCCCTTTGTGTGGCCGGAGATGGACCGGAGCGACGACGGCGTTGAAGGGGATCTCCGACGACGGCGGTTCGGGCGAGGTCGTTGCGGTGGACTCGGGCGTTGCAAGCGCTCGGGGCTCGGCTTGCTCGATGGAGTGGACAGCGGCGGAGCTCCTGGACACGATGAGAGGACGCACGGGCGGCGGGGAGCACGGCTACGCCGAAGGCACGGCGATGGTGGCGTCGGCCATGGCGGGGGAGCGTGAGGGGGAGGAGCTGGAGAGGAGAGGGGTGTCTGGGGGGTTCGGGGGAGCGAGGGAGGCCGGTCCACGACGTCACCGGGCGAGGGGAGCGGCGAGGCGGCGAGCAGGTGCGTGGCGCGCGCTGCGGTCGCCGCCGGGCACCTGCCTGCCTGCCTGGCCGGCAAGCAGCTCGCTGGAGCGGCGCTGGGCTGGGCCGGCAGGTGGGCCGGGTGCTGGGCGCCAGGTAAGTTTTTTCCATTTCTTTCTGTTTTCTGTTTTTTAATACTTCTGCAACTTTGTTGAATTAAATAAAATACTTAGGCAACTCCTAAAATCACCAAACTACTCCTGGTCCATAGTTGGATTATTTCCAACATGAAACATTTTAGTTTGGAGATATTTGAGCATTTAAATATTTTATATAATTTTAAATGCCCAAATTCAAATATTTATGATTTAATTCAAAAACCCTAGGATGGCCTAGGAAAATGTGCACCACTTTTGGCAGAGGTTCTGAACCAAGACAAAAATGATGGGCATTTTAGAAGGGCATTTCAGGTTCATTGAAAAAGTTTTTAGTAAACCCTAATTGGATTCAGAGGGGACTGGGGGTTCTGTCTTCCCTATTTCAGGTTTCTGATGAAAGAGTAAACATGATGCAACACTGTAATGCATGGCTAACTAGGATGTGACAACTCACCCCCACTCAAAAGAATCTCGTCCCGAGATTTGGGTTCCTCCGGAAAGAAGGCGGGATACTCAAGTCGAAGACGATCCTCCCTTTCCCAAGTTGCTTCATCCTCAGAATGGTGCGACCATTGTACTTTGAGAAACTTGATATTATGACGTCGAGTGGTACGCTCGGCCTGATCGAGGATACGAATGGGGTACTCTCGGTATGTAAGATTATCTTGGAGATCAAGCGTTTCGTGGTCCACTCCACGGATAGGATCCGAGAAGCAACGCCTGAGTTGGGAAAGGTGGAAGACATCGTGGACTCTGGAGAGGTGCGGAGGTAGTTCCAACTGGTAGGCAACTTCTCCTCGTTTAGCGAGAATGCGAAAAGGTCCAATGTAACGAGGAGCCAATTTGCCTTTGATACCGAAACGATGGGTTCCCTTCAGAGGGGTAACCCGAAGATAAGCCTTATCGTCAACCTCGAAAGTCATAGCCTTATGTTTTCGGTCATATTGACTCTTTTGATGAGATTGGGCTGTTTTCAACTTTTCACGAACGATGCGAACTTGTTCTTCTGCTTCCTGAATCATATCCGGGCCAAAGAATTGTCTTTCCCCGGTCTCTGACCAGTTAAGGGGTGTTCGACACCGTCGTCCATAGAGAATTTCAAAAGGGGCTTTACCCAAGCTAGATTGATAGCTGTTGTTGTAAGCGAATTCGGCAAATGGAAGGCACTTCTCCCAATCCATTCCGAATGAGATAACAGAGGCTCGAAGCATGTCTTCTAGAATCTGGTTGACGCGTTCCACTTGACCACTCGACTGAGGGTGGAAAGCGGTGCTAAAGGAGAGACGGGTTCCCATAGCATTTTGGAAACTTTCCCAAAATCGAGAGGTGAAAATACTTCCTCGATCCGAGTTAATTTCCAAAGGAACACCATGGAGAGACACTATTCGGGAGATGTATAAGTCTGCCAGCTGACTAGCGGTTATACTCTCACGAACAGGTAGGAAATGGGCTACTTTGGAAAGACGATCGACAACGACGAGAATAGCATTATTCCCTCTCTTGGTCCTGGGAAAACCGGTAATGAAATCCATACCAATTTTATCCCATTTCCATTCAGGAATAGTTAAGGGTTGAAGGGTGCCAGCAGGCCGTTGATGCTCTGCTTTTACACGACGACAGATGTCGCAATTAGCAATATACTGTGCAATTTCTCTCTTCATCCTAGTCCACCAGAACCTCTGG
The DNA here is from genome assembly GCF_002162155.2 of Triticum dicoccoides. Lineage (NCBI taxonomy): Eukaryota > Viridiplantae > Streptophyta > Magnoliopsida > Poales > Poaceae > Triticum > Triticum dicoccoides. The sequence goes on along the minus strand of NC_041388.1, from coordinate 43,561,931 downwards.
CGTAGGTCCTGATACATCTTGGTACTACCCGGATGAATGGTGAGAGGAGATTCATGAGCCTCCTTAAGTATCAACTGTCGTAGATGCTGGTTCTTGGGAACCACTAAACGGTTCTCGAAGTACACAACACCATGATCATTTGTGGAGAAACAACTAGCACCTCCGCTAGCAATGTTCTCCTTGATCTTAGCTATTCCCTTATCTTGCTTCTGGGCAGCGATGATTTGATCCGTAAGAGTAGGTTTCGCCACCAAGGTGGAAAGAAATCCTTGAGGAACAAGGTGAAGGTTAAGCTTCCGAAATTCCTCATGGAGAAACGGTTGACTTTGTTATAACATCAGGTTGTTACAATAAGATTTACGACTTAGTGCATCAGCCATGACGTTGGCTTTCCCTGGGGTGTAAGTTAATCCTAAGTCGAAATCTGTGATCAACTCGACCCAACATCTTTGCCTGAGATTCAAATCCGGTTGGGTGAAGATGTACTTCAGACTTTGGTGATCAGTGAATATTTCGCAACGATTACCGAGGAGGTAATGTTGCCAGGTTTTAAGTGCATAGACTACAGCTGCAAGCTCTAGATCATGAGTAGGATAATTCTCCTCATGTGGGTGCAATTGCCGTGAGGCGTAAGCAATTACATGTCGATCTTGCATGAGAATACAGCCTAGTCCTTGTCGTGAGGCGTCGCAGTAGATAACAAAGTCCTTAGAGAAGTCTGGCGGTACCAGAACGGGAGCAGAAGTCAGGCGTCTTTTCAGTTCCTGAAAGCTGTGCTCACATTGTGGAGTCCATTCAAACTTTTTATCCTTCTTAAGGAGTTCAGTTAGAGGTTTAGCAACTTTGGAGAAGTTCTCGACAAAGCAACGACAATAGCTCGCTAGACCAAGGAAACTCCGAACTTGCTTGACCGATTCAGGTGGAGTCCAATTAAGGACGGCTTGAACTCGCTCAGGGTTAATAGCAATACCTTTACCAGATATTACATGACCCAGATAGGTCACTTCTGACAACCAAAATTCACATTTGGAAAACTTGGCATAAAGGCGGTGCTCTCGAAGTTTCTTCAACACTAGCCTTAGATGTTCGGCATGTTCTTCCTCGTTCTTGGAGTAGATGAGTATATCATCGAGATAAACTACGACGAATTTATCCAAATACTCCATAAAGATTGAGTTCATTAACCGAGAAAAGGTGGCTGGAGCGTTGGTTAAACCGAAGGACATGACGGTGTACTCGTATTGGCCATAACGAGTAACAAAGGCCGTTTTAGGAATGTCCCCGTTTCTGATTTTGATTTGATGGTAGCCCAACCTCAAATCCATCTTGGAGAAGACTGAGGATCCAGCGAGCTGATCATACAGATCGTTGATCCTAGGGAGCGGATATTTGTTCTTGATTGTGACCAAATTGACCGGTCGGTAATCTACAACCATCCGGTCCGTACCATCCTTCTTCTTGACGAAGAGGACGGGGCAAGCCCACGGAGATGAGCTAGGTCGGATGAAACCCTTTTTCAAGGACTCATCAAGTTGTTTCTTAAGCTCGGCTAGTTCTAGTGGTGCCATCTTATAGGGTCTTCTAGCAATCGGAACGGTTCCTGGAATGAGGTCTATTACGAACTCAACATCCCTGTCAGGTGGAACACCTGGCAATTCCTCTGGGAAGACATCCGAGAAGTCACGGACTACCGGAACGTCCTCAAGGCCTGGCAAAGGGCTGGCGTTAAGAGAATATAATTGTCGCTTGGCTAATCGGGTCAAGACATTGACTATCTTCCCCGAAGGATGAGTGAGTTGAACAGTCCTAGAGAAGCAATCAATTTTGGCATGATGAGCTGACATCCAGTCCATACCCAAAATGATATTAATATCTGAAAATTTGAGAGCTATCAAAGATGCAAGGAAAACAAATCTGTCGACTTGGATTTCATTTCCATAACTTACCCTGGAGGTCTGCCATCTAGAACCGGGAGTAGAAATTTCCATAGTGGATGGCATGTTACAGAATGCGGTGTTATGCAAATGAGCATAGTTCTCGGATATAAATTAATGAGAGGCTCCTGTATCGAAAAGAACAGATGCCGGGTGGCAATTAACAAGGAGCGTACCGAGAATGACGTTGGGATCCTCTTGAGCTTCTTCGGCAGAGATACAGTTGACATGGCCACGTGTAGCAGTGGCCGGCTTGGCATGGAACACTTTCCCTGTCGGCTTGCCACGGCCAACAGCTTTAGCAGATTGGTTGGGGTTGGTCTGGGGACACTCACGCATATAGTGACCAGATTCCCCACACTTGAAACAAGTCACGGAACTGGTACGTGGAGGAGCATTGTTGGTTGGACCACCATAGGGCTTGGCTGGTGCAGACTGTTGAACGGGGCGAGGCGCCTGGAAAGATGGCCTCGGTGTGAACCTGGGTGGCAGGGCGGTGTTGGGCACCCACACGCGGCGCTTCTGAGGACCAGCACCGGATGAGGAACCCATGTCACGGCCATGCTTGCGTGTTGCGTCATAATCAGTCTGACCAGTTTCAGCACTGATGGCCTTGTTAACAAGTTTCTGAAAAGATGTGCACTCATGCAGACGGAGGTCGCGGCGAAGCTCAGGACTAAGCCCCTTACGGAACCTTGCTTGCTTCTTGGCATTAGTAGAAACTTCCTCAGTTGCATATCGTGCGAGGTTACCGAACTCCCTGCTGTAAGCATCCACAGAGAGTCGGCCCTGAGTGAAACTGCAAAATTCCTCACGTTTACGGTCCATGAGACCCTCCGGAATGTGATGTTCACGGAAAGCCTCGCTGAGTTCAGCCCAAGTAGTGACATGGCCCGCTGGGCGCATAGCTCCATAATTCTCCCACCATAGACTGGCGGGGCCTTCAAGATGATATGCAGCAAAGGTGACCTTGTCAGCCTCTGCTACCAGCGCGGAACGCAGTTTGTGAGAAATACTGCGAAGCCAGTCATCAGCGTCGAGAGGCTCGACGGAGTGGTGGAACGTGGGTGGATGTAACTTGATGAAATCACTGAGTGACACCACGTTAGTCCTCTGATGGTGTGCCGTGTTCTGTTCAATACGCTCCAACAAACGGTTGGTCTCCCGCTTGTTTCTTTCGGCTTCCATCATAACCTTGGCTAGGGAAGGAGGATGAGGCAGATTTGCATTCCTGACTTCACTGCCTTCAGCCTGCTCTTGGGGAGCAGGGTTAGTGCGCGTGTTGACCATCCTAGGTAAACAAGACAATGATTTAGTCAGGATGATAAAATTCCGACATAGGATACAGAATGTAAGGAATAACTCGGAATGCAAGATGATCATCCGTATGACATGGTAGATACAGAAACTGCTTCTTTATTCCATCGTCATACACACCATACAGGGTTTAGCACAAGACCAAACAAGGTACTATTACGGTGAAAAGAGGATTACATCTCATCGGAGGCATTCCAAGCTCCTATACATTATTTTTCTACACCTCCGGAAGGCGATACAAACTAGGTCATATCCCACGAGTCACGCAGGACGATAGACGACACAGCTAACACGAACTAGTGATACTACCACTAACTCAGACCGACCCGTAGTAGTCCTCGTAGAAGTCACCTCCATAGCCTGGAAGCTCAACATGATCATCCGGAAACAGACGATCTCGCGGAGCTTGTGGACCATAGGGGCTAGGATGAGGTCTTGGACCAACAGACGGTGGCCTGCGGGGACCGCGAGGTGGGGTGATGCCTCCTACATCACGCCAACCCATCACGTCTGGCAAAGCAGATCTCACAGGATAGAGATCGCGCATATCCGAATATCCAGCTTGCACCACCGGTGCAAACCGAGTCAATGTGGCCCAGTGGTCAGTACGGGTATTGAAGAGCTCTAACCTCAAGGCCCATTTTCACGGTCCTTATCCTCGAGCATCTCAGCAGTGGTGCGAGTCCGTGAATCCTCCTGGGTGGGGTCAGCATAGATATCCTGGAGATACCCTTGTGCTCCCGGAAGTGATCCTGGCATATACCGGAAATCAGAGTCCCGAAATAGACCAGATCTGACTCACATGATGGTCATCATAGAGTAGGCGGCGTCCTGCACAGCATTCTCAATAGTAACCCCGAGTCCATAGGAGCAGTGAAGGGGCTCGGTGGACCCAGGATAAGATGGAAATATCCTGACAGTGCAGAGATACTGGCTTTGATTAAAGTCTCGGAATTGCTCTTCGACCGTGTACTCAGGATACCAACGGTATCCAACCTCAGTCATTACCCTGACCAACATGGCGGTATGGCCGGGTACATCTAGGCATCGAGTCAGGCGAACCACTTGATTGAGGTCGTGAGTGGCCATCTGAAAGCACAATCATAATGCAAAGGCATTAGAATTTCTAGCAAAATTTCGGCAGCATAACAGCTGTAAATGCTCAAGAAGGATTTTGAGACATTTGACAAAGGATTTCATACACACTCAACATCATTATATCAAAGTTCTGAGTCCATCCTAACAACATAGTGTGGTAGTAGAACTGAACTAGGCTTGTATTCATCAAACCTATAAGGTACTACTAATTAGTAACACGTGATCCTGATAGAGAGAATAGATCCTAATTCCTTAACCCCCGGTGGAAGAATAGACTGACTCAGATCAGAATGTCATAAGATAAAGGAGTAAAAAGAGCCTTACGTTCCAACCCACAAACAATTCCCCTACATATAACTAAAGAATTTCTAGACTCAACATCGACCGGTTTGGCTTGGAGAACCTACAGGCAGTCCGGCTCTGATGCCAACGCTGTCAGGACCCCGACTCGATGTCACATCGATCTAGCTTGTAACACCTCATATCACTTTGCGGCCTCACGCATGGTAACCCCACGGGTGTCGCCTTACCTTTGCCCGGGACCGTTTGCGCCTTTTGGCTCACGTATATGATAGTGTCGCTAGCATCCATATGATAAAGAGCCCGGGCTGACATGACTAGTCGTAAACCCAAAGTGGCACAGACTTACAGGGACAGGCATCCATGACCCAGCAACGAACGTGTCGGTCATCAGCAAGTGGGTCCAGGCTGTAGCACTGGGCTAGTAGGACTCCGGTAAACCGGGCTGTAGCGGGCTAACAGGACTCCGGTACTCAATGCGTGACATTTCCCCGAAGGGACAGACACAGGAACGAAGAAGGACACATGCCGGCCAGCCTAAGTGTTCCCGAGCAGTAGCAAGCTACCATGGCTCAGAGGTAACACTAGGAGACATTTCCCGGTAAGAGAGGCTACTAAGGACAAACAACTAGATAGTCAGATCCCACACATACCAAGCATTTCAAACATACACACAATATGCTCGATATGTGCAAATACAACAAGGCATCACAACATGACTCTATGACACAAGCACTTTATTTAAGGCTCAGAGAGCCATACATAACATACACAACGGTACGGGTCACACGACCCAGCATTCAAGTCATACAGTCATACAAACCAGCAGCGGAAGTAACTTGTCTGAGTACAGACAACTAGTAAAATAAAAGGGGCTTGGAAAGCCTAGCTATACTACGAGGTCCTTCACAAGCTCAGGATCACCACCTGGGCCTTAGCCTACTCATTGATGTCAACGTCTACGTAGAACCCATCAGAAAGGGTTGCAGCGTCTTCTGTAAAAAATGTAAATTATAGCAACATGAGTACAAAGGTACTCAACAAGACTTACAACAGATCCTACATACATGCATATTATCAAGAAGGGTTGGTGGAGTTGTTGCAGCAAGCCAGCTTTGACTCTTGGCTAGGCTAACCTACGAGACTCCAACTCGAAATGGTTTTGCGCACACGAGTCCACTACTCACCAATTCAATACATTACCGAGGATCCACCTCCGTCTTCCTACGGAAGAGCCATCCTTGGCACTCACACTTATCTTGAGGCTTTTAGTAGTTTCCATTTACTTGTCTATGAACTGTATATGCAACCAAGTAGTCCTTTACCGCGGACGCGGCTATTCGAATAGATCATGATAACCCTGCAGGGGTGTACTTCTTCATACATGTTTCCACCACTTAGCGTCTGCACACGACATGTGCTCGGCAGACTTCAAGCGAAAGCCGACGTGGGTGTAGACCACGACCTACCTAAACACTTAAGCCTCTAGTCCAGGTTTATCGCCTATTCGGGTTCCATCCACAGGGAGTCCGGCCGAGGTTTCCCATACGGCCCCGAACGATGTGAACAGGGTTCCCGAGATACCGAACGGGTATTCGGTACACCCGGCCACGTACCTACCGCATCATAGCCCACCCCTACGGTCAGCGCTGTCCACGGCCTCCAGTAGGCTACAAACACCAGAAACTACTTGCAACTCCTGGACAGAGAGCTAGGGTGAATAAGAAGTCGAGCGGGGTCATATTTCAGGGCCCAATGCATGGCAGTAGCTGATTCTTAAATCACACATACAGATCTCAGTGCTTAAGGTCGGCTTCAATGAAACAACCCACCATGTACTCCTACATGGCCTCTCATCGATACCTTTACCAAATCGTGTTCACCACACCACTCTTATTACCGACATAATCATTTCACTCTAGCCCATCACCCAGATGAACCAGACCTGACACGACTCTAAGCATAGCAGGCATAGCAAGGTAGGAACAACACATAAATATGGCTCAATCAACTCCTACACATGCTAGTGGGTTTCATCTAGTTACTGTGGCAATGACAGGTCATGCAGAGGAAGTGGGTTCAACTACCGTAGCACACAGCAGTTTGAAACGCGTTGTCTTAATGTAGTAAAAGAGAGCAGGAGCGAGAACATGGGATTGTATCGATATGATCAAATGGTTGGTTGCTTGCCTGATGGTTCGATGCACTGATACGGTTCTTCGTTAGGGTAATCACGATACTCCTTGGAGGCAGATCCTGCCGCAAAGAACACCGATACACAACCATCACCAAACAATGTGCAACAATATGATGTATGCATGAAACATAGCGATATGAGTGTGTTGGGCTAATGCAGCTAAGATCAGAAGGGTTTGAACCAATTTGAATCAAAGATTCAAATTTCAAACTCAAACATGGCCCTTTAAAGTGTTTTCCTTATTCTGCATTAAACATCAAGTTAACTTGTTTAATCATGCATGAAAGTAGTACAGATGGATAGATTGGATTTTTCTGATCATTTTTCATATATAATTTGTCTGATTTGGAGTTACAGAATAAAAGTTATGAATTTTTGAAGTTTAACTTATATTCTGGAAGTTCCTATATTAGAATAATTCCAGAAAATCAATTATTGCGTCAGCCTGACGTCAGTGTGACGTCAGCAGGTCAACGGAACACGTCCGGGTCAAACCTGATAGTGGGTCCCGCATGTCAGGGTGATTAAATTAATTAAAGTTTAATTAAAACTAAACCTGTTTAATTAACAGGGCTGGGCCCCACCTGTCATTGACTCAGGGGAGTCAACCAGGGCCCACCCGTGGTCAAATCCGGGTCGGCTGCACCGGCGTTTAGCCGCCGGCGAGCCCGACGCGGCGGCGGAAGTGGTTTTGGCCGTTTCGGCCACCAAATGGGTCGCGGAGACCACCGGAGTGGAGCTGAGGACGAGCCGCAGCTCTTGGTGGAGTCCGTTGGGGTCGGGGTGGCCGGAGTTGGCGTCGGCGACGACTTTGGCGGCCACTGGGGTTCGGCCGAAGACGAACTTGATGCTAGAAGGGTCGGCGAGGCTCGAGGAGTGGCTAGCTAGGTGCTAAGTGACACGGTGAGCATGATGGACACCGTGGAGTGGTCGGAGGGTGACCGGGAGCACGTCGGCGACGAGCTCCACGGCGGTGGGTGCGGTTGACCTCCGGGAGGTTGCTACACGGCTCGGAAGCAAGAACGGAAGGAAGGGGAAGATGGCTAAGCTCAAAGTGAGTGCGACGAAGCCCTTGGTGTGGCCGGAGATGGACCGGAGCGACGACGGCGTTGAAGGGGATCTCCGGCGACGGCGGTTCGGGCGAGGTCGTTGCGGTGGACTCGGGCGTTGCGAGCGCTCGGGGCTCGGCTTGCTCGATGGAGTGGACAGCGGCAGAGCTCCTGGACACGATGAGAGGACGCACGGGCGGCGGGGAGCACGGCTACGCCGAAGGCACGGCGATGGTGGCGTCGGCCATGGCGGGGGAGCGCGAGGGGGAGGAGCTGGAGAGGAGAGGGGGTGTCTGGGGGGTACGGGGGAGCGAGGGAGGCCGGTCCACGACGTCACCGGGCGAGGGGAGCGGCGAGGCGGCGAGCAGGTGCGTGGCGCGCGCTGCGGTCGCCGCCGGGCACCTGCCTGCGTGCCTGGCCGGCAAGCAGCTCGCTGGAGCGGCGCTGGGCTGGGCCGGCAGGTGGGCCGGGTGCTGGGCGCCAGGTAAGTTTTTTCCATTTCTTTCTGTTTTCTGTTTTTTTAATACTTCTGCAACTTTGTTGAATTAAATAAAATACTTAGGCAACTCCTAAAATCACCAAACTACTCCTGGTCCATAGTTGGATTATTTCCAACATGAAACATTTTAGTTTGGAGATATTTGAGCATTTAAATATTTTATATAATTTTAAATGCCCAAATTCAAATATTTATGATTTAATTCAAAAACCCTAGGATGGCCTAGGAAAATGTGCACCACTTTTGGCAGAGGTTCTGAACCAAGACAAAAATGATGGGCATTTTAGAAGGGCATTTCAGGTTCACTGAAAAAGTTTTTAGTAAACCCTAATTGGATTCAGAGGGGACTGGGGGTTCTGTCATCCCCATTTCAGGTTTCTGATGAAAGAGTAAACATGATGCAACACTCTAATGCATGGCTAACTAGGATGTGACAAGATATATTTGAGATGGGAGCGTAGAAAGCTTAGGGTCCGATCACATTCACTTAGTTCAAAAGATTCAACGAGAAGACATATCTATAAGTGAATGTTGTAGAGGACAAAACGCAATCATATGAATATATCCGAATAAGACCAAATCAATATAGTGAAGATAAACATGAAACCGTGTTAATATTGAAGACAAACCAAATGCGAAGACTTTGCAAATGTATAGTCAACAGAAAATACTCCAAACAAAAGTTTGGTGGCAGCGTTATCCACCGTATAGGAAGTATTAGACCCTGACACGGCGCACAATTATCGTGGCGCTCCGAAGTCAAATTCCGTGTTAATGTATTCACACTTAGAGTGTAAGTCTTCATTAGTTGAAGATATACGTTACTTCGTGTGTTGCACATCTAAGACATCAACATGCATGAGTGTTAGGATGTGTGCATGATCACATGACATTTGAGGATTCCAAGATATTTAGCTCACACCGCAACTTGCAAAACCTTTTCTCATCCAACGGCTTTGTGAAGATATCTGCCAGTTGCTCTTCAGTGTTGACGTGAATGATATCAATATCTTGTTCATGACATGATCTCTGAGAAAGTGATGACGGATATGAATGTGCTTTGTCTTCGAGTGTTGAACTGAGTTGTTGGCGATCTTGATGGCGCTTTCATTTTCGCAGTAGAGTGGCACTTGCTTCAGATGAATGCCATAGTCTTTGAGTGTTTGCTTCATCCATAGAAGTTGAGTGCAACAAGATCCAGCAGCAATGTATTCAGATTCAGTAGTGGAGAGAGATACACGGTTCTGCTTCTTTGAAGACCAACACACAAGTGATCGTCCCAGAAAGTGACATGTGCCTGATGTAGACTTGCGATCCACCTTGTCACCAGCATAATCAGCATCCGAGAATCCAACTAGATCAAACTCTGAGCCCTTTGGATACCATAATCCTAGTGTTGGGGTGTAAGCCAAATATCGAAGAATTCGCTTCACAACTAAGTGATGTGATTCCTTTGGTGCCGCTTGGAATCAGGCACACATGCAAACTCTAAGCATGATATCTGGCCTAGATGCACATAAATAAAGCAAAGAACCAATCATGGAGCGGTATACCTTTTGATCGAACTCTTTACCATTGGTGTCAGAATCCAGATGACTCTTGGTAGGCATTGGCGTCGTATAACCCTTGAAGTCTTGCATTCCAAACTTCTTTAGGAAATCTTTGAGGTATTTCTCTTGAGATATGAAGATGTCATTGCATTGCTGCCTTACTTGAAGACCAAGGAAGAACTTCAGCTCACCCATCACGGACATCTGATATTTCTCTTGCATCATGTATCCAAACTCATCACTGTATTTCTGGTTAGTGCAGCCAAAGATAATGTCATCCACATATATTTGACACACAAATAGTTCACCATCATATGTCTTTGTGAAGAGTGTGGGATCCAGGGAACTAGGTTTGAAGCCTTTGCTCTTCAGGAAGTCTTTGAGTGTGTCATACCAAGCACGAGGGGCTTGTTTGAGGCCATACAGTGCCTTGTTGAGCTTGTAAACCATGTCAGGATGTTTTGGATCTTCAAAACCAGCGGTTGTGAAACATACACTTCTTCTTCAATCTTGCCATTGAGAAAGGCACTCTTCACATCCATTTGATACAGAAGGATGTTATGATGATTTGCATAGGCCAGCAGTATGCGAATAGCTTCAAGCCTAGCCACAGGAGCAAATGTTTCATCGAAGTCAATTCCTTCAGCTTGAGTGTATCCTTGAGCAACGAGACGAGCCTTGTTTCTGACAACTTGAGCATGCTCATCTTGCTTGTTGTGATATATCCATTTAGTGCCTATGATATTGTGTTTACGAGGATCAGGACACTTTACCAGTTCCCATACATTATTCAGCTCGAACTGTTGAAGCTCTTCTTGCATAGCTTGAATCCATTCAGGTTCCAGAAGGCTTCATCAACTTTCTTGGGTTCAGATATTGAGACGAATGCAAAGTGCCCACAGAAATTTACTAGTTGTGTTGCCCTTGAACAAGTGAGTGGACCAGGTGCATTGATGCTATCAATTATCTTCTCAATCTGTACTTCATTTGCAACACGAGGATGAACTGGACGAAGATTTTGCTCTTGCTGATCATTTTCTTTTGAAGGATTGTCTTCAGGCTCAGCATAGTCTTCAGGTTGATTAGGTGCAGAGATGATAAGTTCCTCTTCAGGCTGTACTTCAAACGGTATGATTTCTCGAGTTCCCATAAGCTTGATGGATTCACTTGGGTGGAATTTCATCTAGCACATTTGGCAGGTGCACTCTTTACGAGCCGTTAGTCTCATCGAACCGCACATCCACAGTCTCAACCACTTTATAGTGAAAGAGGTTGAAGACTCTATAGGAGTGCGAATCCTTTCCGTAACCAAGCATAAAACCTTCATGTGCTTTCGGTGCAAATTTTGAAGTGTGATGTGGATCCTTGATCCAGCACCTAGCACCAAATACTCTGAAGTAACTAACATTTGGCTTGTTACCAGTGAGGAGTTCATAGGATGTTTTCTTCAGAAGCTTGTGAAGATAAACATAGTTGATGACATGGCATGCAATATCAATAGCTTCAGGCCAGAACTTTCTTGGTGTCTTGTATTCATCGAGCATCGTCCGAGCCATCTCAATGAGTGTTCTGTTCTTGCGTTCCACGATGCCATTTTGCTGCGGTGTGTATGGAGCTGAGAACTCATGAGTGATGCCCAATGTATCGAGATAAGTTTCAAGGCCGGTGTTCTTGAATTTAGTGCCATTGTCGCTTCTGATGTGCTTGCTCTTGACGCCATAGTTGTTCATGGCTCGATTGACGAAGCGTCTGAAGACATCCTGCACTTCAGTCTTGTAGAGGATTATATGCACCCATGTATATCTTGAATAATCATCAACAATGACGAAGCCATAGAGACAAGAAGTAGTAGTAAGAGTAGAGTAGTGAGTAGGGCCGAAGAGCTCCATGTGTAGAAGTTTGAAGGGTTTGAGTTGTTGTCATGATTGTCTTCGAGGGATGCTTGGCCCTCATCATCTTTCCAGCTTCGCAGGCACTGCATAAGTGATCCTTCTTGAACTTGATGCCCTCGATGCCTATGACGTGCTTCTTCTTTGCAAGAGTATGCAAGTTCCTCATGCCAGCATGCCCTAGCCTCCGATGCCAGAGCCAGCACTCTTAAGCTTTTGCAAGAAGACATACGGCAAGCCGTGGTCCTGCTGAGAAATCTACCATGTACAAATCATCTTTCCGATACCCTTCAAAAACTAGAGACTTGTCAGATTCCATTAGAACAAGGCAATGATATTTACCAAATATCACAATCATGTTCAAATCGCAAAGCATTGAGACAAACATTAAGTTGAAACCAAGGGATTCAACAAGCAACACTTTATCCATGTGTTGATCCATTGAGATTGCAACTCTACCTAGACCCAATACCTTGCTTTTACCAGTATTAGCAAATGTGATGTGACTTTCGTCATATGGACGTAAGGTTGAGTCCATGAGAAGACTTCGTTTGCCAGTCATGTGCACATCCACTATCAATAATCCATTCTGAAGCAGCTGCTGTCATACCCTACAGTGTAGTTAGGGGGATAGGCTTCACGAAGAGTATTGTGAAGCATAAACATTTGACGAGCAAGTGGATTATGAAAGCTTAGATTCAGGTTAGGATTGATAGGACAAATAGCAAGCGACTCAGGAACAAAATACATAATAAGACCATTTGGGCATTTGATCTTGCGCCCTACAAGATGTTTTAGGTCCCCATCAATAGCTTCACACTCATTTGATTTTTGGCTGGAGACCTTTCCCTGCAAAAGAGAGTTAAGCTTTCTTAGCCACCCACATCTTCAAGGGTGGCTTCGAAGCAATGAGTCTAAGTGCAGCATCTGAGAACTTTGGCTTTGGAGCCCTAGCAAATAGTCTTGCAGGTGAGAAACAGTACTCATAAGAATAAGCAGAGTAGTTCTGGGTCTTATGAACATGGCGGTTTGATGAAACATGCTCATATTCATAGGCCTGAGTATAGTTTCCCTGCAAAACATTTGTGTTAGTGCGATTCAGGTGAGTTCTCTGTCTGTATGACGCCTGTGGTCTGGGGTTTGTCTTTTTCCCTTGTGATGTCACAACAACATTCACAGGAAGATTCTCCAAACACTTTTTGGGCACCCAGACTTTCTTCATAAGTGGCCCATTCCTGAAGTTAGTACCAATATACCTGGCGAACACTTCACCATTCTGATTCTTAAACAGTTTATAGTTTGCATCAAAGGATTCATTAATGACAATAGGATTAGCACAAGTGAAGCTAGATAGGGTAGATGGATCCACTGAAGGTCCCTTTGCAGCAACCCATGTGGTTTGGGGGTACTGCTCAGGCTTCCAGTAAGAGCCATCAGCATTCATTTTCCTTTCGAACCCAATACCCTCTTTCCTAGGGTTTCGGTTCAGAATCTGCCTTTTGAGGACATCAGATAGTGTCTGATGCCCTTTGAGACTTTTGTACATCCCTGTTTCAAGCAATGTCTTCAACCTAGAATTTTCATCAGCAATAGAAGTGGCATCCTCACCAGAGGGGTTAGTTACCACATCAATAATTGAAGATATTGCAACAGTACCAGCAGTCACTACAAAAAAAGACACATCCGTGACATTTTGGGCCGAACGAATTTTTTTCTGTCATACATATGACACGTCTATGACGATAACTGTGACAAAACCAGGTATCATCATAGATGTGGTGGGCTCCTACTTCTATGACAAAAAATCATGACAGAAAATGGGCTTTTCGTCTTGGGCGGGCCGGAGAAGCAGCTACATGACATTCTTTGGGCCGTCCATGACGGAAAAAACCGTGGTAAAAGAGAGGGCGAGGAAAATTTTGGGGAGTTCCCGGTTACGGTGGGAGGTCGGGGGCCGAGCGATGCGCGCTTCTCTCGTACACGTACGCGCGTGTGTGCGAGGCGTTGACTCTAACTGAACCCAAGCGAGGCGTTGGTCTCTAACTGAACCCGAGCGATTGCACTGCAGGCTACGCGTTACTGAACCCGAGCGATCGATCGATGGCTATTAACTGAACCCGATCGAGCGATTCCATCGCTACTGCTGCTAACTGAAGCCGATCAATGCTGCCTCTAGATGAACAGTG
>NC_041388.1:43523531-43547617 GCF_002162155.2 Triticum dicoccoides | reverse complement strand
GGATGAACAGGACCCCATGGTGTTGACTCTGGATGAACAGGACCCCGATCGATCGAGCCGGTTGGGGCTGGACGAACAGGACCCCGTGGAGGGCTGGATGAACAGGACCACCCCGTGGAGGGCTGGATGAACAGTAGACGGTGGAGGGCAGAATGAACAGTAGCCCGTGGAGGGGTGGTTGAACAGGAGCCCGTGGAGAGGGCTGGTTGAACAGTAGTCGGTGGAGTAGCGCGCGGTGGAGGCTGGATGAACAGGAGCCCGCGGATGAACAGTCATAGGTGGAGGCTGGAGGAGGTCGACGGTGGATGAACAGTAGCTTGTGAAGGCTGGAGGGGATCGACGGTGGAGATGAACAGTATCCCGTGGAGTCCCGTTTTGCGGTATGCCACACCCCTCCCAATGAACAGGACCCCCGTTTCGAACGTAGCGCTCCAATACAAGTCCGTTTCCTCCGTTTTGCGGTACGCCACACCCCTCCCGATGAACAGGACCCCCGTTTCGACCATAGGAGGCCCGTTTCCTCCATTTTGTGGTATGCCAGACCCCTCCCAATCAACAGGACCCCGTTCTGAAAGTAGGAGGTTTGTTTCCTCCATTGTGCGGTACGCCAGACCTCGTTTCCATCGCCTGTTCCGTCCAAGCCCTCCCGATGAACACGACCACGCATTCCATTCTGACCCAGCCGGTTGGCTCGAACGCGTTCCGTTGTCTCCCGATGAACACGACGCATTTCGTTGCCTCCCCATGAACACGACGCATTCCGTTGCCTCCCTATGAACACGACGCATTCCGTTGCCTCCCCATGAACACGACGACGACGCTGTTTCTCCGTTCCGACCCAGCCATGTACACGACCCCTAGCCGTACGTATGCGCGAGTAGGCGTTCGAGACCCCGCCCGTATGTACACATACGTGGCCGTATTTTCTTTCTTGCACCCTCGCCGCTGTACGTACGTGTACATGCTACGTGCGCGCCTCTAGTGCGACACATGCGCGCCTCTACTACGACACGTGCGCGCCTCTACATCGACCAGTATGTACGTACACGTTCGCGACCAAAATGACAACGCTACGTACGCTTCGACCAGGTGGGTCCCGACTGTCAGGCACTTCCTTGCCTGCGAAGATGTAGCTGGTGGGTCCCAGCAGTCAGGGGCGAATCATTTTTTTTGCCCGGACACACTTCCTTGCGTGCGAAGATGTAGCTGTTGGGTCCCAGCAGTCAGGGGGAAACATTTTTTTCACGAAATACAGTGGCCCGTCTGATGGGTCCCAGCTGTCAGGTGGAGGAATCATTATTTTCCGCGTAATAAGGAGGCACTTCCTTGCTACGGCCATGGACCCAGCTGTCAGCCTCTCCACGTACAGTCCACGCCCGATGGAAGTCGTTCCTTGACCACGTTGACCACGCCGCGCCGAGAGCACCAGGGCGGTGGACGATGACGAGGCCTAGGAAGGGGACGACACGGAGGCAAGGAAGACTCGGCAGTTGGTTCCCACGCGGAGGGGAGTACGACTGCACGAGGGTTTACTGGTTCGTCTGCCGTCGCCGGAGAATAATAGCAGGTGTGGGTGAGTAGAGGGATGGCTAGGCCAGCGATGGGAGTACGGTCAGGCGGTGAGGCCTGCGCGGTAGCACAGCCAACCACGAGGAGGAGGGAGCAGGCAGTCCCGCCAGCGCTTGTTTGAGCGGCTGGAGCAGGAAGAGCAGAGATTGAAGAAGCACGACGGCCGTTGGATGGACATCAAACAGTCAGTGCTTGTGCGTCAACCTTTTTTTTAGGAAAGCCTCAAATCTGTGGAAAACAGCATACTGCCCATCTGCCATTATTTCCAATAATTTACGGCCCATTTGCTAATTCTTAAGGTTTTTTTGGAGCCCATGTTCTTTTTTTAGCATTACAACCCATATTGTGGCAACGGTTAAAAAATTATACTAAATTTTGCATATTTCGATGCGGTCCGAACTGTTTTTAATCCCGAAATTTCGACTCACATTCAAACTGATTTAAAAAATAAACATATATCAATATAAAATCCAACAAATTCTCCGTGCATAAAAAATAATGTAATTTAAAATCTTGAAATGAAAAAAAAGATATTTGAAACTAATTGCCGGTTTGATGTGTTTTAAAAATGTACAACCCATTTCTCATTACTGATGGACCATTTTCTCGGCCAGCCGAATGAAAGCTCTCCTCGTCTTGAAAGATTTGCAGCCCAACAGGCCGGACAAAGCGACTTACTTGGCAAATCACAAAAAAACTGGGCTGTGGCCGTGGACCCAGCTGTCAGCCTATCCACGTACAGTACTCTTCCGATGGAAGTCGTTCCTTGACCACGTTGACCATGCCGCGCGCAGAGCACCACGGCGGTGGACGACGGCGAGGCCTAGGAAGGGGACGACGCGGAGCCGGGGAAGACGCGGCTGTGGATGCCCACGTGTAGAGGAGTACGAGGGTTCACTGGTTCGCTGCGGTGTGAGGCTGCCGTCGCTGTAGAATAACAGGAGTGTGGGTGAGTAGAGGGATGGCCTGGCCAGTGGTGGGAGTAGTAGGGGGCGGTGAGGCCTCCGCCACATTGCAGCCGACCACGGGAGGCAGGAGCACGAGGCACGACCGGCGCTGGTTTGGGCGGCTAGAGCAAGAAGACCAGAGGTTGAAGAAGCACTATGGCCATTGGATGGACATCGTACGGTCACTAGAGCTAGAATCGTGCATATTGACTAAGTTGACAAAGCCCTCCATCCCTGTCAACTTAGTAGGCCCACAAGTCAGCCTGCCACTAAGGTGGGTCCCAGCTAGCAGGGGGTATTCATTTTTTTGTGCGTAATAAGGTGGCACTTCTGGTGGGTCCGAGCTGACAGCAGGGGGAACGTTTTTTTTCGTGAAATACAGTGGCCCATCGGGTGGGTCCCAGTAGTCAGGGGCAAACGTTTATTTCAAAGTTTGGAAATTGCAGTGGCATTTCTCGGAAACACCAGATTTGGAGTGGCATTTATCAAATTAACCGAAAACAAAAATAACTAGGCGAGCTGCTGGGTCCCTGGTGTCAGCCGCTCGTTGTGCAGTTCTCTTGTTTATTGACTATGTTGACAATGGCATGGGACCCAGATGTCAGAAATCCACTAGGAGGAGCCATTTTTTATTGGCTTGAAATAAGGAGGCACTTGCTTGCGTACTGCCATGACCTTGGCGGGTCCCTGCTGTCATCCTATCCACGTACAATACCAGGGGGTGTGGGTGAGTGGTGTGGAGGGATGGCCTGGCCAGCGGTGGGAGTAGTATGGGGGCGGTGAGGCCTCCGCGGTAGCACCGCCGGCCACGGGAGGCAGGAGCAGGCGGCACGACCGGCGCTGCTTTGGGCGGCTGGAGCAAGAAGACCAGAGGTTGAAGAAGCACTACGGCCGTTGGATGGGCATCGTACGGTCAGTGAGCTAGAATCCTGCATATTGACTAAGTTGACAAAGCCCTTCGTCCCCGTCAACTTAGTAGGCCCACTATACTGGGTCCCAGCTAGCAGGGGGAGTATTCATTTTTTTGTGCGTAATAAGGAGGCACTTCCTTGCGTGCGAAGATATAGCTGGTGGGTCCGAGCTGTCAGTGGCGGTAACGTTTTTTTCGCGAAATACAGAGGCCGTTTCGGTGGGTCCCAGATGTCAGGTGGAGGAAATCATTATTTTGCGCGTAATAAGGAGGCATTTCCTTGCGTGCGGCCGTGGACTCAGCTGTCAGCCTCTCCACGTACAATCCACTTCAGATGCATGTCGGTCGTTGACCACGCTGACCACGCCACGCCGAGAGCACCAGGGCGGTAGACAATGGTGAGGCATAGGAAGGGAACGACACGGAGGCAGGGAAGACTCGGTCGTTGCTTTTTTTCCCATGCGGAGGGGAGTACGACTATACGAGGGTTTACTGGTTCGTTTGCTGTTGCCGGAGAATAACATTAGGTGTGGCTGAGTAGAGGGATGGCTAGGCCAGCGATGGGAGTACTGTGGGGCGGTGAGGCCTGCGTGGCAGCATAGCCGGCTGCGGGGAGGAGGGAGCAGGCAGTCCCGCTGGCGCTTGTTTGAGCGGCTGGAGCAGGAAGAGCAGAGATTGAAGAAGCACGACGGTCGTTGGATGGACATCCAACAGTATACAGGCCATCTGTGGAAAGCCTCAAATCTATGGAAAACATCATACAGCCCATCTTCCATTATTTCAAATAATTTACAACCCATTTGCTAATTCTTACGGGTTTTTTTGGAGCCCATATTCTTTATGTTAGCATTACAGCCCATATTGTGGCCACGGTTAAAAAACTATATAAAATTTTGCATATGTCGGTGCGGTCTGAACTGTTTTTAATCGCAAAATTTCAAGTCACATTCAGACTGATTTTAAAAATAAATGTATATCAATATAAAATCCAATAAATTGTCCACGCATAAAAATTAATGCAATTTAAAATCTCGAAATGAAAAAAAGATATTTGAAAATAATTGCCGGTTTGATGTGTTTTACAAATGTACAACCCATTTCTCATTACTGATAGGCCATTTTCTCGGCCAGCCGAATGAAGCTCTCCTCGTCTTGAAAGATTTGCTGCCCAGCAGGCCTGATAAAGCGACTTACTTGACAAATCACAAAAGAACTGGGCTAGCCATTTTCAGAAAGGAAAAAAACTACTGGGCTGGTCTGTGGTAAACATAAATGAAAAGGCTGTCTAGATAGGCTAGAGTGTCCCGCATAGCCCAGTTAACACCCTACTTCTGTCTCAAAAACAAATTAGATAAATGCCACTCCAATTATGGCGATTCATAAAAATGCCACTGCAATTTTTGCAAACTTTGAAAAAGGCACTACAGTTTGCAAACTTTGAAAAATGCCACTCCAGACTTCGAAAAATGCGACTAGAAATGGCATGAAATGGCATTTTTAAAAGTTTGGAAATTGTAGTGGAATTTCTCGAATACACCAGATTTGGAGTGGCATTTATCAAATTAACCCAAAACAAAAATAACTGGGCGAGTTGCTGGGTCCCTGGTGTCAGCCGCTCGTTGTGCAATTCTCTCTTTTATTGACTACGTTGACAATGGCATGGGACCCAAATGTCAGAAATCCAATAGGAGGAGCCATTTTTTATTGGCTTGAAATAAGGAGGCACATGCTTGCGTACTGCCATGACCTTGGCGGGTCCCTGCTGTCATCCTCTCCACGTACAATACTAGTTAGTCGTGCTTCAAAACTGATCGGCACGCCATTAAAAAACAAAGGTCGATAACTAATGCGGCACCTCGGGCCAACGCGGCCAGATGGAATTTTGCACGAGAAATTACACACCATGTTTCGTTGACATGTGGTCCCGTTCCAACATATCAGTGAGACAACAACGAGTAGTAGGAGTATTTCCGAACGGACATGTAGGCCGATGTGCCTCTTCGTGAACCGTGGCAAACTCGCAACTGTCCACCGAATCTTCGCCTTTCCCTCTCGATTTGGAACTGCTGTCGCACACTCTTCCTCTCCCTCCTCCATTTTCCTTCAGCCCTTCACCCTTTCTTCTGCCATTGTTCGATCGTCTTCTCCATGGAGGGAACAGGCCGAAAATGATCCCGTTATTCTTGCCCCGATCTGAAAGATGACGTGGTGGAGGAACTCATTGATCGATGCGACGTTATCACCTCGGCTAGCACGGCAGGTTCGTTCAAGCCCATTCTCGACTCAACTAATAACATCATGTAACGCCCTCGATGCGTCTATATCTCCCATGTGTCGAAGCATGACTTAGAGGCATAACCGCATTGAAAGCAATGTTGCAAGTGAGGTAATCTTCACACAACCCATGTAATACATAAGGGGAAAAGATACATAGTTGGCTTACAATCGCCACTTCACACAATACATGAATAAAGCATTACATCACACAAATATAATCAAGGTCCGACTACGGAACCAAAATAAAAGAAGAACCCCAAATGCGACACGGTCCCCGATCGACCCCAACTGGGCTCCACTACTGATCAACTAGAACGAAACAACACAAAAGACAAGATCTACATCGAGCTCCTCCTGAGCTTGGTTGCGTCCTCTGCACGGACTCATCGGCACCAGCAAGCTGGTTTTGGAAGTATCTATGAGTCACGGGGACTCAGCAATCTCGCACCCTCGCGATCAAGACTATTTAAGCTTATGGGTAAGGTAAAGGTATGAGGTGGAGCTGCAGCAAGCGACTAGCATATATGTTGGCTAACATACGCAAAAGAGAGCGAGAAGAGAAGGCAAAGCACGATCGTGAAACTATGATCAAGAAGTGATCCTAGAACAACCTATGTCAAGCATAACTCCAATACCGTGTTCACTTCCCGGATGCCGCCGGAAAGAGACCATCACGGTTACACACGCGGTTGATGTATTTTAATTAAGGTCAACTTCAGGTTTTCTACAACCGGACATTAACAAATTCCCATCTGCCCATAACCGCGGGCACGGCTTTCGAATGTTCAAATCCCTGCAGGGGTGTCCCAACTTAGCCCGTCACAAGCTCTCACTGTCAACGAAGGAATAGACCTCCTCCCGAGACATTCCGATCAGACTCGGTATCCCGGTTCTACAAGACATCCTCGACAATGGTAAAACAAGTCCAGCAAGACCGCCCGATGCACCGACATCCTGATAGGAGCTGCACATATCTCGTTCTCAGGGCAACACTAGATGAACACTACCTACAGCTAAAACTAGCCCTCAAGTTTCCCCGAGGTGGCGCCGCAAGTGGCTCTAGTTTGGACCAACACTTAGACAAGCACTGGCCCGGGGGGTTAAAATAAAGATGACCCTCGGGATGCGCGACTCCCAAGGGAAAAAGGCTAGGTGGCGAATGGTAAAACCAATGTTGGGCCTTGCTGGAGGAGTTTTATTCAAAGCGAACTGTCAAGGGGTTCCCATTATAACCCACGCGTAAGGAACGCAAAATCCGGGAACATAACACCGATATGACAGAAACTAGGGCGGCAAGAGTGGAACAAAACACTAGGCATAAGGCCGAGCCTTCCACCCTTTACCAAGTATATAGATGCATTAATTAAATAAGATATATTGTGATATCCCAACAAGTAAACATGTTCCAACAAGGAACAACATCTCCATGTTCCAACAAGGAACAAACTTCAATCTTCACCTGCAACTAACAACGCTATAAGAGGGGCTGAGCAAAGTGGTAACATAGCCAAACAACGGTTTGCTAGGACAAGGTGGGTTATAGGCTTGGTTCAACAATATGGGAGGCATGATAAGCAAGTGGTAGGTATCGCAGCATAGGCATAGCAAAAGAGCGAGCATCTAGCAAGCAAAGATAGAAGTGATTTCGAGGGTATGGTCATCTTGCCTGAAATCCCGCAAGGAAGAAGAACGAGTCCATGAAGAAGACAAACGAACGTAGACAAACGGGTCCTCACAATCATGACGTTACCGGAACCAACCCAAAGAAGCAAACACCGGAAAGAAGCACACAACATAGTA
This sequence comes from Triticum dicoccoides, assembly GCF_002162155.2. Lineage (NCBI taxonomy): Eukaryota > Viridiplantae > Streptophyta > Magnoliopsida > Poales > Poaceae > Triticum > Triticum dicoccoides. The sequence continues at coordinate 43,540,114 of NC_041388.1, read as the reverse complement.
AACAACCAACACATGAACATGGTATGATATGCGGGATGCGGTATGCGATGCATATGCATGATTTGACAAGGAATGATATAACCTGGCCTCAACTTGGAAATCCAAGTGTGCCACTGGAAAAGTGAGATGAAATCGCTTGAAAACGATATAAAGAACGTCAGAATCGGAGTCACGGTTTGGAAATGGCAAGCAATTCAAATATGGCACCGGTCTGCGATATACAACAAGTAGCCATCTAAATGCAACAAGATGAACATGCTACAGCACTCAAACATGGCAACAAAATACATGGCAGGGATCCATTCAAGAAGCTTAACAAAAGACTAGCACTGATCTACGGCCAATTCATCCACTAACAGGTTCAAACAAGCATGGCAAAAATGCAATTGGTAAACAAATCGCAGACTTAGTGAAATTAACACTTGTCTGGAATTTCAGATCAGATAGCACTCTTTGGAGCAATAAAACTATATGCTACAGGAACTGAACATGGCAAAATAAAGCATGGCATGGAGCTACTCAAAGAGCTTAACAAAAGTCCCTTAGTGACCTTGAGTCAAAAGGGATCAGAAAATACAATTGCAAGCATGTGAACATGGCAAAAACATAATCAGTTCTCAGACTTAGTGAAAAACTAGAGCATGCTGAAACAGATATCAAGTAGGCATGTTTACGAGCTCGATGCACTCACTACAGAGCAAGGCATGACAATCTAAGCATACACCCATCAAGAATACACGTTATACAAGCTAGACATGGCATGAACAATAACATAGCATGCACGGATCGACTACAACATCCTCAGCAAAATCGCTAACAAGTAGACAATCTGCCCAGATTCACGAAATGGCAAAAGTAGAGCTCTATTGACTCAAGCTAGGGTGCTCCATAATTGCAAACAAAGACATGGATGTATAGATCACCACAAGATTAGCAAAACATCCTTACTGATCATCCTCAAAAGAGGCATGGATCACTAGGAAACAACATGAACATATGGCATAATGAGATAAACAGACCAAGGACTTAGTGAAAATGCTAAGTCCCTAAAATCAGCATTAACGAATGAACTAATTTGCAAGCTTGTGCTAGTCACCACACACATCACAAAAATACATGGATGGCACCTCTGGAAAGATGACAAAGCATATAACAAAACACATGTAGAGCTCACGAGCATATCATGCACACAATAATCATGGCAAAAATGACAAATATCTAAATGGAGCAGCAGATCTGACAATTATCTCAAGTAGCACTCTTCTAACAGAATTTCGGGCATCAAGATGAGCTCAAATGAAAATGATGCAATGAGATGAAATGATGTACTCTCTGAGACGAACATTTCGATATGCTATATGCATGAATCGGAGCTATGGATGCAAAGTTAAAATGCGATGAACATGGGCATATGGATCTGGGAATTTCGGGGACTTAGTGAAATTATACCTCCGCGAAAGTCAACGCGGGACGGAGGGATCCGGGACGGAGCGGTGCAGATCTGAGACGGGATGTTTGGTTCGGGGAGTGGTGGATCCGGTCCCAATCCACGGGATCTCGCCGGAGACGATGGAGATGGCCGGAATTTGAGCTTGGGGCAGCGCCGGTCGAGGCAAGGCGGAGGAGGCGGTGTAGGTGGCCGGATCCGGCGCATTAGTCGGCGGTGGCGGCAGTGGGGCCACGCCGGCGAAGGGCGGCGCCTGCGGGAGGGAGCGGGGGCGCTGGACGGCGACCCTGGCCAGCGAAGGCGGCGGCAAGAGCAGCGCGGCCGCGGGCGGGAGCGGATGGCGGTGCTCTGCAGCGCGGGAGGCGAGGCGCGCGGATGGCGGCGGCCGGCGGATCTGGGCCCGCGCGGGCCTGCCTCAGGCCCGGCGGCGGCGGGAGGAGGAGAGAGAGGGCGGCGGGGTGAGGTGGGGAGGCCGGATTGGCTGAGGGTGAGGGCGGACACGTCCGGTCGCCGGGCGAACATGTCCGGCGACGCGAGGGAGAGGGAGGCTAGGGTTTCGTCCGCGAAAATGGACGGGGAGGACATATTTATAGGTAGAGGGAGCTAGGAGAGTCCAAATGAGGTGCGGGTTTCGGCCACGCGATCGTGATCGAACGACCGAGATGATGGAAGAGGTTTAGGTGGGTTTTGGGCCAAAATGGAGGGGTGTTGGGCTGCAACACACACGAGGCCTTTTCGGTCCCTCGGTTAACCGTTGGAGCATCAAACGAAGTCCAAATGGTACGAAACTTGACAGGCGGTCTATCGGTAGTAAACCAAGGCCTCTTGACAAGTCTCGGTCCAATCCGGAAATGTTTAATCACCACACACGAAAGGAAAGTAGAAATGACCACCGGAGGAGAACGGAGCGCCGGATTGCAAAACGGACAACGGGGAAAATGCTTGGATGCATGAGACGAACATGTATGCAAATGAAATGCACATGATGACATGATATGCAATGCATGACACGCAAGCAATGACAAGGAAACAACAGCGAATAACTGGACGACACCTGGCACATCGGTCACGGGGCGTTACAACACTCCACCACTACGAGAGGATCTCGTCCCGAGATCTAGAATGGCACCGGAGGAACAACGGAAGAGAAGAGATGAGAGGTAAAACTAAGTTGCTTCATTGACAAACGAGTGAAACCACGAACCTTGAAGAGGTTAAGTTATTTCGAGAAAAGAATATGACGGAGATGAACGAAATAGAAAAACACTCCGTTAAGAACGAGTAACGAGTAAGAACAAATTCGGGAAGCACTCCGGTTTTAGAAGGGATTCAAGACTTGATAAGGCGAAAGGAACTTGAGAAAAAGGGCACAACACTCCGGTTAAATGGACAATCATGAAAAGAACATAATGTTTGATGAAGCGAGATGATGGTTGAAGAAAGCAACATCACAATGGCTCCGGAAAAAAAGAATAGAAGATAGATAATTGAAATAGGAGAAATGAGGAGAAAATGCCAACTTCTGCCAAAAGAGGTTGAGAAGGCATCCTTAGGAGAAGGGTCGAACGGAGTTGTTGGAAAACCAACAACGAAAAGAACAGGGTTGTAGTGGGCTTGTGGAGAACATCTCAAAACTATGAGGTGAAATTCTTCCACTAACAGAAACGATATATTAGATTGATAACAACAAGGAGATGAGAAGCTTAATTCACCGGGAGGATAGATGAATAACTTGGGTCATTTATAAACACCATAGATAGCAACAATCCTTAGGGAAGGCTTTAGGTGAAATATAACCCAAGATAGCTCCAATGACGAGATTGATGGATTTAAAATATCCCAATCTTGACGGCATGTGAATCATGAAAACATGAACTCAAATTATCAAAATGACATAATACCACCTCCAATGATACGATAGACAGAAATGCACTCCGGATTACAATATGAAGAAAGCTTGAGTTTCTTAGAAAAGAATCTCGATGAATACTTCGAGAAGGAATATAAATCCTTGATGAACCATCATGTAGAACTTTCATGCGAACTCCAGAAATAAAAGAAATGATCAATCGAAATGGAGGATGAAAAGAATAAGGTTGAAGCCTTGCAATGATTTAAATGGATCTCGCGATGAAATAATTGAGAGAACTTGGAACTCCGGGAAAGAAAGATAAAGCATCTCGAACTGAGAATATGATATGATGAACCACTTTGGAAAAAGGAATTAATCACTTGGATGGAACAAGAATAAGAATTATGTTATGCGTATCCTTCACCAATTAAATTGACGACAATCAACGGATTTGGCATACTACTTATTCTCGTTGAAAGGATTAAGATAGATATAGCGCAAACTTGAGAAGGTATTGAACGAACTACCGGTAGAATTGAAAACAACAAATGAATTGATATGATAAAAAGGTAAGAAGAATCTTGAACGAACCACCGTAAGAATTGAAAAAGAACGAATAAAAGATAATGAATCACCGGGAAGAATTTGCAAATGAACGAAGATGCTTGAGAGAAACTAGATACATGAGAACGAAGGGATCACGAACTGATTAGAGATCACTTGAACAAAGCACCGGTAAGATTTAAAGAACGAGAACTGAAAACTAGAAAGAATAATTCTGAGATGATGGGCTGCGGAGAATCAAACTGAAAAGACTCCTGAATTTCTCCGGATGGGTGAAAATAATTCTCGCAATCGAAAACAATTATGAGAGGATAGCATCAAGCTAGAATCATGAATCTTTGAGAGAACGAATAAGATTTGGAGGAAAACTCTTCTTCAGTCTTGAAATGTAGAGAATGACGATGAGAAACACTACCAAGAATTATTTAGACACTCAGGAAGAATCAAAAGCAAAGAGGTTGAGCCAACGATGAAAAGATTTTGACAGATCTTGGAGAAGACATTTGACTGATGATAAATCATTCTTACGTCAAACTTTGAAAAGAAATTTGAGGATAGCTCCGGGAGAATAAGAAGAGTCAGGTAAGATCCTGGAAAAGACCTGTGGGTTAGGGCCCACTCAAAAGATACACCGTTAGAATGATTAAAAAGAGAGATTTCACCGGTTGAATTAAAAGACTTGAATGAGATAACATCCTCGAAAGAACTTGAACGAATGTAGAGTGGAAACACGAATCTTCGAGATATCTTGAGCACTCCGGAACAATTAAATAGCGAAGTAAATTATTATGAGGTGCACCGGTATGAGAAGGTATTTGAAACGAGGAAAAAGGATATGATCAAACACCAAAAGCTTGATTTGAAACCACCGGCGATGAAAAGAATGAAGAATGACGAACTTGAAGCTCCGTTAGAAACTTCATGAGAATCACCGGATAAAAACATTGAAGGAAAAGAATGGAGAGACTTCACATCAATAAGATGGATACTTGATCAAGAATTTTGAATCCTACAAAAAACAAGGGTGGGAGGGAGGGACAACAAAGACAACTTAGGATGGATGAACGAACACCATTTAGAAAGCCGAGATTGAATCTTGCGGATGTTGAACATGAACGGATCCGCTTGGCGAGAGACACACCGGTTGAAAAGGCTTGACATGACAAACTCGATTATCAAGAAGGATTAGTATTCACATCGGAGTATGAGAACACCACTTAGAAAAGGTATGGAATCAACACTTGACATTCAAGCAACTCGAATACCACAACTCAAAACAAAAACAAAGGGCTGGCTTGCAGAATAAGCCGGAACAAACATATGATAGAGATTTCGTCCGAAGTTTTCATGGTGGGGCCTACACGGGCTCGATCGTACAGCACCATCATGTACAAGGCAGTGCACATGACATACAAAGCGTCCCCGAGTCGGCATAGCCAAGGACTCTTTAAGACACAACGAGACCACTGTAAAACTGACCGTGAATAGGCGGACCACTAGACTTCGAACCCCAATTTCATATCATACATCTGTCGGAAAGATATCCTAAGAACTACTTGAATTCCCACCTATGAAACTCCCGAAATTTTCCGGTTATGCAATCAGGTGTTGGGGATACAGGGGAAGCATAATATCTCACCCAAAACTAGCAAATCCTACATCCAGCTGTATCCATCCTTCAACACATAACCAAGAAACCTTCAGAAATCATCTACCTCAACCTTCGAAAAGCATCTGTTATACAAGTTATGGCAATACTCCCGAACTCCCGCCCCAGTACTGGGTGGCATCGAGGTTATCTCACCAACGAACCGCATAAAAGAGATTTTCGATGTCGGCGTACTAAACTCAGGTATTCCAAAACTGCAACGATAAAATTATGCCGACAACACATCAGAGCTCAACTCCCCGGGACACTTCCACAAAACCCCTGACAGGAGGCACCAAGACAATGTTCTCGTCACAAAACCATTGGAACGATTCCAAGATACCCGCTTGATCCTAAATTTTTTTTAGTGAAATTTGAGAAGAGAAGAGTCAAAGCCCTGCGTCAGGATGCCTCACCAGAGCGACGAAGGGACTGAGGAGTAAAAAGAAGTCCTAACTCTCCGATATATATAATTCCTGAATGACTCAAAACATTTTTCTAGACTCAACAACGTCCGCTAATTCGATCAAGCAGCGGGGGCTCCTAAGGTCGGGGATGGCTCTGATTACCAACTTGTAACGCCCTCGATGCGGCTATATCTCCCACGTGTCGAAGCATGACTTAGAGGCATAACCTCATTGAAAGCAATGTCACAAGTGAGGTAATCTTCACACAACCCATGTAATACATAAGGGGAAAAGATACATAGTTGGCTTACAATCGCCACTTAACACAATACATGAATAAAGCATTACATCACACAAATACAATCAAGGTCCGACTATGGAACCAAAATAAAAGAAGAACCCCAAATGCGACACGGTCCCCGATCGACCCCAACTGGGCTCCACTACTGATCAACTAGAACGAAACAACACAAAGGACAAGATCTACATCGAGCTCCTCCTGAGCTTGGTTGCGTCCTCTACACGGACTCATCGGCACCAACAAGCTGGTTTTGGAAGTATCTATGAGTCACGGGGACTCAGCAATCTCGCACCCTCGCGATCAAGACTATTTAAGCTTATGGGTAAGGTAAAGGTATGAGGTGGAGCTGCAGCAAGCGACTAGCATATATGTTGGCTAACATACGCAAAAGAGAGCGAGAAGAGAAGGCAAAGCACAATTGTGAAACTATGATCAAGAAGTGATCCTAGAACAACATACGTCAATCATAACTCCAACACCGGGTTCACTTCCCAGACTCCGTCGGAAAGAGACCATCACGGTTACACACGCGGTTGATGTATTTTAATTAAGGTCAACTTCAGGTTTTCTACAACCGGACATTAACAAATTCCCATCTGCCCATAACCGCGGGCACGGCTTTCGAATGTTCAAATCCCTGCAGGGGTGTCCCAACTTAGCCCATCATAAGCTCTCACGGTCAATGAAGGAATAGACCTCCTCCCGAGACATTCCGATCAGACTCGGTATCCCGGTTCTACAAGACATCCTCGACAATGGTAAAACAAGTCCAGCAAGACCGCCCGATGCGTCGACATCCTGATAGGAGCTGCACATATCTCGTTCTCAGGGCAACACCGGATGAAGACTACATACAGCTAAAACCAGCCCTCAAGTTTCCCCGAGGTGGCGCCGCAAGTGGCTCTAGTTTGGACCAACACTTAGACAAGCACTGGCCCGGGGGGTTAAAATAAAGATGACCCTCGGGATGCGCGACTCCCAAGGGAAAAAGGCTAGGTGGCGAATGGTAAAACCAATGTTGGGCCTTGCTGGAGGAGTTTTATTCAAAGCGAACTGTCAAGGGGTTCCCATTATAACCCACGCGTAAGGAACGCAAAATCCGGGAACATAACACCAATATGACGGAAACTAGGGCGGCAAGAGTGGAACAAAACACCAGGCATAAGACCGAGCCTTCCACCCTTTACCAAGTATATAGATGCATTAATTAAATAAGATATATTGTGATATCCCAACAAGTAAACATGTTCCAACAAGGAACAACATCTCCATGTTCCAACAAGGAACAAACTTCAATCTTCACCTGCAACTAACAACGCTATAAGAGGGGCTGAGCAAAGCGTAACATAGCCAAACAACGGTTTGCTAGGACAAGGTGGGTTAGAGGCTTGGTTCAACAATATGGGAGGCTTGATAAGCAAGTGGTAGGTATCGCAGCATAGGCATAGCAAAAGAGCGAGCATCTAGCAAGCAAAGATAGAAGTGATTTCGAGGGTATGGTCATCTTGCCTGAAATCCCACAAGGAAGAAGAACGAGTCCATGAAGAAGACAAACGAACGTAGACTAACGGGTCCTCACAATCACGACGTTACCGGAACCAACCCGAAGAAGCAAACACCGGAAAGAAGCACACAACATAGTAAACAACCAACACATGAACATGGTATGATATGCGGGATGCGGTATGCGATGCATATGCATGATTTGTCAAGGAATGATAGAACCTGGCCTCAACTTGGAAATCCAAGTGTGCCACTGGAAAAGTGAGATGAAATCGCTTTAAAACGATATAAAGAACGCCGGAATCGGAGTCACGGTTTGGAAATGGCAAGCAATTCAAATATGGCACCGGTCTGCGATATACAACAAGTAGCCATCTAAATGCAACAAGATGAACATGCTACAGCACTCAAACATGGCAACAAAATACATGGCAGGGATCTATTCAAGAAGCTTAACAAAAGACTAGCACTGAGCTACGGCCAATTCGTCCATTAACAGGTTCAAACATGCATGGCAAAAATGCAATTGGTAAACAGATCTCAGACTTAGTGAAATTAACACTTGTCTGGAATTTCAGATCAGATAGCACTCTTTGGAGCAATAAAACTATATGCTACAGGAACTGAACATGGCAAAATAAAGCATGGCATGGAGCTACTCAAAGAGCTTAACAAAAGTCCCTTAGTGACCTTGAGTCAAAAGGGATCAGAAAATACAATTGCAAGCATGTGAACATGGCAAAAACATAATCAGTTCTCAGAGTTAGTGAAAAACTAGAGCATGCTGAAACAGATATTAAGTAGGCATGTTTACGAGCTCGATGCACTCACTACAGAGCAAGGCATGACAATCTAAGCATACACCCATCAATAATACATATTATACAAGCTTACATGGCAAGAACAATAACATAGCATGCACGGATCAACTACAACATCCTCGGCAAAATCGCTAACAAGTAAACAATCTGCCCAGATTCACGAAATAGCAAAAGTAGAGCTCGATTGACTCAAGCTAGGGTGCTCCATAATTGCAAACAAAGACATGGATAGATAGAGCACCGCAAGATTAACAAAACATCCTTACTGATCATCCTCAAAAGAGGCACGAATCACTAGGAAACAACATGAACATATGGCATAATGAGATAAACAGACCAAGGACTTAGTGAAAATGCTAAGTCCCTGAAATCAGCATTAACAAATGCACTACTTTGTAAGATTGTGCTAGTCACAACACACATCACAAAAATACATGGATGGCACCTCTGGAAAGATGACAAAGCATATAATAAAACACATGTAGAGCTCACGGGCATATCATGCACACAATAATCATGGCAAAAATGACAAATATCTAAATGGAGTAGCAGATCTGACAATTATCTCAAATAGCACTCTTCTAACAGAATTTCGGTCATCAAGATGAGCTCAAATGAAAATGATGCAATGAGATGAAATGATGTACTCTTTGAGATGAACATTTCGATATGCTATATGCATGAATCGGAGCTATGGATGCAAAGTTACAATGCGATGAACATGGGCATATGGATCTGGTAATTTCAGGGACTTACTGAAATTATACCTCCGCGAAAGTCAACGCGGGACAGAGGGATCCGGAACGGAGCGGTGCAGATCTGAGATGGGACGTTTGGTTCAGGGAGTGGTCGATCTGGTCCCGATCCACGGGATCTCGCCGGAGACGATGGAGATGGCCAGAATTTGAGCTTGGGGCGGCGCCGGTCGAGGCAAGGCGGAGGAGGCGGTGTAGGTGGCCGGATCCGGCGCATTAGGCGGCGGTGGCGGTGGCGGGGCCGCGCCGGCGAAGGGCGGCACCGGCGGGAGGGAGCGGTGGCACCGGACGGCGACCCTGGCCGGCGAAGGCGGCGGCGAGAGCAGCGCGGCAGCGCGCGGGCGCGGATGGCGGTGCTCTGCAACGCGGGAGGCGAGGCGCGCGGATGGCGGCGGCCGGCGGATCTGGGCCCGCGCGGGCCTGCCTCGGGCCCCGCGGGCCGGCAGCGGCGGGAGGAGGAGAGAGAGGGCGGCGGGGTGAGGTGGCGAGGCCGGATTGGCTGAGGGTGAGGGCGGACACGTCCGGTCGCCGGGCGAACATGTCGGGCGACGCGAGGGAGAGGGAGGCTAGGGTTTCGTCCGCGAAAATGGACGGGGAGGACATATTTATAGGTAGAGGGAGCTAGGAGAGTCCAAATGAGGTGCGGGTTTCGGACACGCGATCGTGATCGAACGACCGAGATGATGGAAGAGGTTTAGGTGGGTTTTGGGCCAAAATGGAGGGGTGTTGGGCTGCAACACACACGATGCCTTTTCGGTCCCTCGGTTAACCGTTGGAGCATCAAACGAAGTCCAAATGGTACGAAACTTGACAGGCGGTCTACCGGTAGTAAACCAAGGCTGCTTGACAAGTCTCGGTCCAATCCGGAAATGTTTAATCACCACACACGAAAGGAAAGTAGAAATGACCACCGGAGGAGAACGGAGCGCCGGATTGCAAAACGGACAACGGGGAAAATGCTTGGATGCATGAGACGAATATGTATGCAAATGAAATGCACATGATGACATGATATGCAATGCATGACACGCAAGCAATGACAAGGAAACAACAGAGAATAACTGGACGACACATGGCACATCGGTCATGGGGCGTTACACATCATTACAAAGAACCCAAGAGTCAAGGAGTGGTTTTATCTCCCATATCTTCTATGCCGTGACCCTGATGACTGGCGCCGGCACGATGGAGGCCTCGCCCTGTGCCAGTTGATGCCGCTTGATAATTATACGTATGATGTTAAGATGCCATCGCTTGAGGGCAAGGCTTGGGCGGGCGCAAATGGAGATTGGGTTGTTTACATTGGGTCCAACTGCGAGTGGGAACTTGTGAATGTGTACACTCGTCACCGGGTTCCACTTCCAAAAATCTCAGCACACTGCCCAGAGGTTGAGCACACCGGTAATGTACGCACGTTCAAATACGATCATGGTGACTGTCTTCTACGGAAGATAGCAATTTGTCGAGTTCCCAACCGCTCTTGGAATTACAACAACTATCAAGTTGTTGCTATGTTCGACAAGCTTGTTGCCGTCCTTCGTGGTTCGACTCGATGGATATTGCTCAAAAATCAGTTTATGTACACGGATGAGTACTGTGGTGCAATTCAATACGAGGGCCTTGTGTTTGCTGCCACCACTCGTGGCACTGTTTTTTGCATGGCATCCTAGTAGTTTCGGTACGTTTGTCTTCCACCATAATTATAATTGTTTCATCCACATGCATGCGGGTTAGCAAGTTTCCCTTTACTAATTAACCTTATTCTTGTGTTTCCAAGGTCTTGTGAACCTCCCACCACCTATACTTGAAAAAATTTATAACCAAGGGGGAGATGCCGATGGTGATGATCACGAGCATGAGGACGAGTAGCGCCCATATACTCTGTGGCGCTTGGCAACTAATTCCGATGGATCACCTCTTCTTGTGTGTATACAGCCCACTGATAATGTTACTGCTAAGGAAGCAGGTGTCTCCCATGGTCGCACTCTCCGGACCTATTCCAACACCCGTTGCATGGTATTCGGGATGTATACTAGTGTGCTAGTGCCAACTCCTTCTCCCTGGCACAGAATTGATAGTCTTGGAGAAAACTCGCTCTTCCTTGGACAAAACTATCCGATGATGGTGAAAGGCGATCCAACTGCTGTTGACACATTTATGAGAAGCAACTGTGTCTATACCTCGGACATTTGGGTGGTTCCCTACCCTGGTACTGATATAGTAGGCCGCTTCAGCCTGGATGATCGGTCCTGCATTGGTCTCCAGATCGACAACGGATGGCCCGTCCCAGAGAATCACTTGTGATTCAAAGCAAGTGTTTCCAACGCCGCGGAATGGTTGAGTTAAAGTTCATTTCATGGCTTGTTATTTGTTGTGTGGTGAAAACTTTAGTATTTATAATGTATCCTCGTTGTCGATGTGGGTTGATGACCTGTTGTATGTAATAAAATCATATGCGTGTGATAAACTTACTAAATTTATGAATGTCTTTCGAGTCGCTTATCTGAGTGAGTGGTGCGACGAGGCAAAAAAAATATTTTCTGAATACATAATCGTACGTGCATTGCAACAGGTTATTGGATGAGGCCAATCAACAATAGTAGGACACTATTTGTACTAGCTTCACATGCTTCGCGCGTCGGGCGGGTGTTTTTACTGTAGCCATATGTTAATGTGTTCGCTGTACGTAACCATCACCTCGAATCCTCGATACTAGTACTATATAGTAGGAGTAAGTAGTAGGAGTAGTAGGGTCGCATGGGCCAGAACAAGCATTCACGTCCAGGAGTACGGCACACGCCACCACCACGACATCCATCTGACACCATATTATTTCTTGGAGTCCGTGCTAGAGCAATCTCTTCAACCTCGTCGTTTCTCTAACTTCAGCCATCGCGCGGCGGCGAGGTGGGGGTTTGCCGATAGTCGGTTTCCTTAACTGTGGTCCCACTTGTAAGGCCAACTCCAACGCACGACCCCAAACGCACCTCCATTTTGCACGAACTCCAACGATAATTTTGACTAGAAAAGCAAGACCAAAGAAAACAAGAACCACAAGAATACATTTTACTACTCCTGTAAGTTGGATTAGTGCCGTCTCGATGCATTCATTGTTGATCTGCGGAGGCTCGATCTTGCGTGCTTCTTTCTTCCTCGAGTGTAAAGAAGTAGATGTTGCTTCCTCGCATCTAGTCTCATGTCTAGCCTCTATTCTAGTAGGAGTATCAACAAGTGTACTAATCTCATAAGAGAGCAGAACCGAAGATTTGGCCGGGTTCTTCCTCCTTTTGCCGACACGTGGGACATCCAGCATCCAGGTCGTGTCATGAAAGAAAATAGAGTGGTAGTTGAAGCCACGAGATGTGCATCTTGGGTTAAACTGTAAATAGAATCTTACTACTCTTGAGTAACTTCAAAAGCGGCCACCGAAGATCTTTATTGGATTTGTTTTTCATCACCAGCACGTCAAGGTGAAAGATGTGCAGATTCAGTGGGTCCTCTTGCGTTTTCACTGACATGAACGGCGCCAGAACCAAACTTCTCATTATTCAGGTGAGCAAACAGATGACGGGCTCCGCGCGTCCGCTGGCTGGCTGAGAAGAGAGATAGAGGAGGGCTGAGCACGGACTGCAGGAAATTTGTTGTACGTACCTCGATATAGGCTCGATATAGTGGGGTGGCATGGGCCATAACTAGCATTCACGTCTAGCAGTACGGCACATGCCACCCACATGAGTCCCATCCGACACCAATTTTTGTGGAGTCCATGCTACAACCATCTCTTCTCCCTCCAGTTTTCTCAACCATCGCACGGTGGGCGGGGTGGGGGTTTGCCGATAGTCGGTTTGCTCAACTGCGGTCCCACTTGTAAGTGAAAATGCAACACCGCACGCATTCCCGATTGAGCGGCGTGCCGGACCAACCGTGTGGGGGTGCGACGCAAACACGGCAGGCTTTTCCTTTTGAACTCGTAACTTGTAAAATTTGGTTCTGCTCCATGGAGCGACCGATAGATAGAAAATAATGATTTTGCCTAGAGTAATGAGAAGTTTGGTTCTGGCTCCGTTCATGCATGGAGTACGTACGAAAATTATGAAGTTGATGCGAAAGGTAAGATAATTACTGTAGTATCATATACTACTACATGGATTTGACGGAAAGATAAAAATACATACGGATCCATCAATGTTCAATGACATCCTCACGCCCAAGTGTGCCGGGTCACCAACCAACGTGTGAGGAGCAGCGGCATTGGCGGCGAGCTCAACATGCTTCTGAACAATGCCATCCAAGGTTGCCCTGCGCTCCAAGAAGGCCAGCGTCCTATCGTCCTCCTCTTGCATGTAGTAGTCCTTGTGGACGATTTGCGTGTAGACATGGGTGATTATGTCGATGGTGTCTTGCTGCACCAGGCGCTGCGCGGCGAGCGCGACCTCGAGGTGGACATTCTCTGGCGCGACGGCGGGCAGTCGCAGGGCCACCAGTGCGTCGAAGAGGTTGTTACTATAGTGGCCATTGAGGGTGGCGGGCATCGCAGAGCCTGGGCGCGTCGGCTGGAGGCTTACGTCAAAGTCGTCCGCAAGCTTCTTGACGACGGTGAACTTGGCAAGGAAACCAATGAGGACCTCGTCGAACAAGGAGAAGAAGCTGTCGTCCAAGCGGCCCCTCGCCCTGGCGGCCTCAAGCAATACTACCTGGAGACGTTTCTCGGTGCCGGGCCGCAGGCCGGCGTCGTGGACCATCTGGCACAGCCGGCTGATGCTCGAGCTCATCGCCTCCTTGGGTCTAGCATAGCTTCTAGTCAACTGATCTTGCGATTCGAGTGATCACTCAGCCCTAGGTTAGCGTGCGTAGGTGCGTAGGATTTCGTACTACTCCTTGGCCCTCTACTGCACCTGCCTTTGGCTGTATGATAGGTGGGCCAGCCACCCCCTGGGGCCACGTGTCATTCACCCAAAGGCAGTTCCTCACAGTGAATATCCGTTGGTCAAATTATTACGTGCTGCTCCTCACAGTGAAGTGACAAGACCCTGCGCCGGAGATGACACCTGAGTATAGGCGCCGTGTTCGGCATACCATAGTTAGCCTCACCATATGCAGTCACTATCATCATGGCTGTAGAGCTAGCCTGCTTACAACTAGCCCTGTTCGACATAATTTCCCATGCGTAGATGCCCGTGCATTGCACGGAACACCAAGATTGGGGGTGGACGGCTCCGGCAGCGGCCATCGCGCCAGATTTTCTACGGCCTTCTACTCCTAGATGTGGTGGGGAGGAGATGAGGCTGATTGTGAGAGACAAGGAGTTGTTTGTAAATACGGAACAAGTGTGGGCACCTTTTTGCAAAAATGGAGAAGCTTGGTTTGTATGCGTCCAATCTAGATCCGACGGCTATTGGTGAAAGATGGGAGGCACAACATCATCACCAACTCAGGACCTATTTGATTCGCGAGATTTTGAAAATGCAGGAATAGGACACGGCAATATTACAAGTTTCAAACTGGTATTACAAATGTTAGGAGTAATGCTGCACCTACGAAGAGGGAATTACTAGGAAGTTTGCGTAAGAACTTCCGTTACTTTAGGTCGATGCAGCATTATCGTACAAACTAAAATCCACCGCCCTGACAAGTCACTAATGGGCAAATAAGTTTTCGAGTCTTTGGCCACTTGATGTTTCAAAAACAAATTCAGCTTCTGCGGAGAAATGAGCTCCACCGTGTACCCGCGCGGGTGTGGCTGGGCACAAAGCGTGAGTACGTGCACGGTGCACCTATTCTCTTCTTGTATATGTAGACCACCTATGTGGGGTTGTGTGAGAGAGATACAAACCTAGAGAGATATAGTGTGTGGGTTCTTGAGAGTTTTTTTGGGGGGGGGGGTCAATCAAAATACTTAACATATGCAATGTGTGTGAAATAGAGTCCTGGATATAACATATATATAGAGGGGGCGATCCACGAGAAAAGAGTGGAGGTATCATCGCCTTGAGGTGTCCATAGAATCGAAGAGAGGGATGATGTGTGTGTGTGTGTGTGCACGCGCGCGATCGATAAAGAATGCCATCGAATTTGTGTGTGCCCACATCAAAGATATAGAGTGGCTGGCCTACTGGAACGTGAGATGGGACATGTGCAGTTTGTCTCTATGGCATGGATACCTACCTGCAGCGTTCGACTATCGTGTGTGGTGGGGAAAGAGGGAGGCCCAATTAACTATAGAGGTACAATGGTTGGTATATGTGTGGAGGAGGAAAGATGCCTACCTCATGTATTAAGGAGATCGATCTGCCTCATGTTTTAAGGGAGATCGATCGGCATCCATGCATATGTGCAGGAGATGAATAATGTTGGGAGAGAGACAGAGCTAGAGTGTTGGAGGGGGTGGTAGTGGAGTTGCTTCTAACAAATGGTGGGATAGGCTTGCTAGACAAACGGAGGGCACGCCCGCAATATCAATAAGAGAGGAGATGGCTGCTTGTTGTCTGTGCACGTGCATGTGAGAGACGGGTCAGGAGGCATGCACGAATGATGAGGGGGGACGATGTGGCTGTGGTAAGCAGACGTAACTACATAGGAAGATCAATCACCCTTTGTAAGAGAAAGTAGAGACATAACTTGAGAGGTACGTCGATCGATGGGGGGGTACTTAAAGTCGATACTATATCGAGGGGGAGGAGTGTGTAACATCCCAAATTTTCAATTTGGAATGTTATACATAGTCATCCATGCATATCATATTTTATTTGCATTTCATCTCGCGATCCTCAAAATCCTAAGCAACTCAAGGACCCTCGGAGAGAGTTGGGGATTTCCCCGGTTTTCATATTTGATTTTTATCAAATGTGAAACGAGGATTTTTGGTTTTAATTATTTTTCTCTCCAAAATATTTCATATTAAAATATATGAGAGGAGATAATATGACTTCTCCAAGATAACTGAAATATAGGAGGAAAAATATTAAAATCAAATATTTGTTTTATTTGGATTTTATTGCAATTTTTGTTTGCATTAGAAAAATTGCACGTTTTCAAAGTTGCATTTTAGGGCCAAGAAAATGTTCATCTCGTTCTAAATATTTTATTTAGACGATGAAAATTTATTTTGGCATTTTTAGATTTTTATTTATTTTTCTAGGATTTTATTTCTGTCGGCGGAATTATTTAAAAAAAAAAGTTCGCGCGCCCGACTGGGCCTAAGGCCCAGCTGAGCTAGGCCGGCCCGCAGCCGCCGCCGCCTCCCCGCGCGGGCTAAGCCGCCGCCTCCCCCCGCGCGCGCCGCCCC
>NC_041388.1:43512926-43523173 GCF_002162155.2 Triticum dicoccoides | reverse complement strand
GCCCTTTATATAGCCGCCACCCCCGCCGCCCCAAACCACCGCCGCCCCGCGCCAACCCCGCCGCCCGCGCTAAGTCGTCGCCGCCGCCGCCGCTTGCCACCGCCGCCCCGCCACCTCGCCTCGCCGGAGCCCCTCGCCGGAGGTAGCCACCGGATCCGAGCCGCCGGTTTTTTTTAAAACCGTTCGGTTTTTATAGGAAACCCTAGATTTGTTTTTTTGGATCCTCGGTTTTTCTCGGTTCTTCTAGTTAGCGGACGTTCGTCCATACGTTCGTTTTAACGAACGATTTTCGCCCGTTAGTTACAGCTAACGAACGCTCGTTAGTTAGTTTGTTCGTCAGTTTTCTTTTATCGGATTTATTCCGCGAGTTTTCTGATCATGATTTCTGATCCAATCCTAGTTTCTGTTTATCTTTTCGCTCATTAGTCAGAATCAGGCGATTCAAGCACCTAGATCTTTGTCTCGAGACCCTCTTTCCGTTTAACCAACTTAAATAAGTTTTTGCTACTGTAAAATTTTGACCTAGGTTCAGATTAGTAAACGAAGCTTCTTTCTTTCGCCGTTTGAGTTTCGTTGCCCCGTTTGATTTGATTCTTTTTATGAATCGGAGTTCTTAAGTTGAACCTTCTGATCAACCTCTTTTATTTGAGTTTGGCTTGCGGATCTTTGCTTGTTGCTTATGTATGTTATTGTTTGTTTGCGATAGAACATCCGGAGTGCGAAGCGTGCTACTATGAGTCCCTAGGTTTCGCAGACCGTCAGCAAGGCAAGTAACACTTTGATCATATCCCTTTTATCACCCAGTTTTTATGCATTAGTTCCAATCCTCAAACATTGCATGATTAGGATGTCATTAACATATGGGTTGGGAAGTAGATGATGAGGTAGAACCTATTACCCTATTACATTCAAACCCTTGGGAGTTACTTCTACGCGTCGCTTATATTGCTATGCTATGCTCGTAGACGTGGTTTGGGTTTGAGTGAAACCCATGACAGATGTGAGTTTGTTAATTAATGGTTCAACTTAAGGTGGCAACTTAAATTAACATCTGGGTGGATTGAGGCACCTGGAGTACCCAGTGTTGTCTGTATTTTTTTTGGAAATCCCAAAGTACCCGTGTGATCTTCCTATGGACCGCCACCCAGGCTCAAAGGGAACTGAGATGATTCATGCTAGAAACTTCCGTGTGCAGCCACAGGCTATTATGGGCTCTAACATAGTTGAGTAAGTTACGTGAAGCTCTTGAAGAGGCAGATCAGCAGGTAGTGGGATGTAGGTTTGGTATCGTCTATCTAGAGTAGAGAGTTAATGTTTCTGAAAGACTGTGTCTCGGTCATCCGTTTCTCAAACACCCTGTAGTGCGAGAAATCCAACGAAGGTGATCGAGTCTTGTGGGGAAAAGTGCACAAACCTCTGGAGAGTGTATAATCTAATCATGGTTAGCCGTGTCCCCAGTTATGGACAATTCTTGAGTATCTAGTATTTGGGTTATCACATGTATCTCATCATTCTTAATTAATACTATTGGGATGTTAATCACTTTAATTGGGATTGAGTTGGAGGAACCTTGTTAATGTTGTTCAACTACCATGATAGTTAAATTAAAATCTATTCCTTTGTTGTAGGGGAAAATTGGCTTTTCGCAAAAAACTATAACCATAGAGCTTTCCACCAGCCAAATATGCATGTAGTGATAGCATTATTCAGTTCTTGCTCTACTGTGTTATTTTGCCAGCATATTCCATGTGCTGACCCATTTTCGGGCTGCAACGTATTATGTTGCAGACTTTTCAGACGAGGAGTAATGTTCGTTAGGTCGTTGCCGTGCAGCTCAGCTATGCCGTTGGAGTTAATGGACTCACTTTATCTTCCAAGCCTTCCGCTGTTATCATATTAGATGGCCTTAAGCCATCTTATTGTAATAAGTTCTCTTTTGAGACATTCGATGTAATAAGTGTGTGATTGCCACTCTGTTATAAATCCTTCGAGTACTGTGTGTCAGTATTACCGATCCAGGGATGACACTGAAGCACAGAGACTCGGCCATCTGAGCTCGGGTCGCTACAAGATGGTATCAGAGCACACACTGAGTGTAGGACACGGCCACTAAGATAAACCCTAGTTCACACTTCTCTACTCATTTCTGACTCCTCTCCATTTTCTACCCTTTAGGATGATGGAGATGAAGAACAAGTTTGCACAACCAGATGAAGACACACCTTTTGGACGCCACTTGAAGGAAGTCACTAGGTACTTGAACATTGGAATTCCAAGCTTCATCGGAACATACAATGCCACTTTACCCGAAGAGGAGCGCTGGATGGTTCAAGTACAAGTTCCAGGAAGGACGTTCTCGCCAACTTCTAAACCCATAGAGTTTTATTTTGAAGCACCCACCTGGTGTCTAGGCAAGAGCATGGCAGCCCACATTACCATGGGATGCATTGGAGAAGTCTACAACAGGGAGCTTAAGGACACTATCTACCACATATGTGGACACCGAGACGAGCAACGAGAAGTAATCAGCACCAGGAAGGATAGATCCATTGCAGAGTTAAACTAGCACATTCAACGCCAGGAGAACCAGATGTGCGTAGACATGATGGACTTGAAGAAGGCAAAGACTAGAATCATCGAGCTTGAGGAAGACTAGACATGATGGACATGATGGATATGAGGAGGAAATCAAGACACTACTGTACAAGAATGACGACCTAGTCAAGAAGATCGGAGTATTCATGGGAGGAGCGACACCAATAGAAGAAGAAGAAGAACCCAAGGAGATACGCCCCGAGGACTACATCATCATCGACGACACCGATTCCGATCCTAGTGATGATGATTCTGAAGATGAAGCTGGAGCAGACATCATGGAGTCTTCCACCGATCAAAATTTCTAGATGACCACCAAATATTAGTAGTACTAGTCGTCAACCCGTGCGTTGCACGGCCTCGTTAATTAATATTCCATTCAAATATATTATTATCATATAACAATGTGTTTTATGAAATCAGATATGATTGACCCATCTAGTGAATCCCCGAGGATTTGAAACATGACATTTCGTAGGAATGTACTTTCACTAGTGAGTTAGTTCGGTGCAACCCGCAATCGTGTGTGTCTGTACAGCTAAAAATAAATTGTCGTGAGGTAACTGAAATAAGTTCTTAAATATGAGGAAAGAAAACATGAGTTAGCAACAATTAATATGGATCAGAGTATTATTTGTCTCATTTCAGTAATATGCAAAGTGGGCTAATTATTGTCTACTTGCTTAGACCTTATCATATGGAAAACATAGCAAATACTTATGTTTTACATAATTATAAACAATCATTTCCCTTGCAAACTCAATCTGGGAAAAAATAAGAATATCTCATATAATTCAAATCATTGACACTTCAAATTAACTGGGTAAGGAAAAACAGTTGGTAATTCAAGAACATACCTTATTCAAGTGAGATTATAAGAAACTAAGAATTGATACAATATGGGGCAGGATTATGCCATGTAAGGTAATGGCACAACTTCTAGAAATATTATATTGAACATTATGGCAAACACCGTTACATATAACTTTTTGCACCTGAATCACATATTCGAGCATGTGTAAAATTTTAATTTGGAACGTAGATGCTCATTCTATTCTTTATCTTGTATATATGCACAACATTAATGATGGAGGAAAGTTATAAATTTACTTCCATCTTAGGCCGGGATGAGTGCCTTGGATTTTCCTTTTATATAAGTTTCTTTTGTTTGCTTGGTTATATAGAGAGAACTGTAACACGGTAGAATCATTCCATTACCACTTTCTATGGCAGCCTATAATACAAATTATAGTAAGTAAAACCCATTAGTGGATGAGCATTGACCTTGTACAACTACTGATAATCATAGGGAAGCATTTTTCAGTTACAACTCAAATTAGAGAAATTATTCACTCTATTATTCATCTAGTGCAGAGACAAAGCTAATAATTAATAAAACAGGGGATATGAATTTCCATATATGACATTAAATAGGAAAACATAGCTCATAAGGCATCGATCCTCACCATGTGGTGTATTCACCCTTGGCCACGACATAGTGCAAGCAGCAAATTTGTGTGCGACATCACCCATATATGCTGGAAGAGGAGGAGATAAATTAAGGAGACATTGAACGACATGGATTCCTAGCAGATATGGTGCAGTCTTAATTGAAGGCAGCAGTGGTAATTAACAGACGACTAAGAGAAAATTTTATGGATGGGTTGAACAACCTCAGCACAACCCTGATTAAGGCTAACACACCTCCATATGTTTAAGATTGCGTAATTTAAAACTGCTAATTATGTGTCTTCGCGTACTTACAGTTGGACGTACATGTGCCTTTACATACCTACATGAGTCTTGACCTGTCTATGAACGATGCTGCTGTGGGTGTTGATTGATGGACGCTGGTAACTCCGGCGAACATCCAACCATAGATCACTGGTTGACTTTTTGTCAGACAAACCATGCATATATACTGGAAAGAGAGAATGTGAAAATAATAATAATTTATATTCGAAGGGACGTGTGAGATTTCCTTAGGAGAACACAACAAAGAGATTAAAAACGAAAATGAATTGGAATTACTGAACTACAATTGATCTAACAAAAGCGCTTGATAATATTATATAGGCTCCACATTCCATATTGATTTGGAAACTATTCCACTTGAGACACTCGTCATCGGGCTCAATCAGCTAGACGACGAAGCCTGACAAAACAGTAAGAAATTTGTACCTGTTTAATACTTGCAGTGGAAAACATGAGCACCGCTTAGTTCTAATTAAGTTCAAACAAAATTCAAAAACCTAGAAGAGGAAATTTCCAAAAGAAAGCTTCTGACTAACCTAGTGCGGACTATGGTGTTAATTGTTAAGCGAGGGAAATCTGGACAATGATCACATGCTCAGAATTTGCTCAATAATGTTGGACCAACCATCCTGCTGCCTCTTTCTTAGCTCTTGACCATACGACCTGGATATATAGTGGAACAGGCGAACACCAAAAACATCCATTCAGTGCCTTATGAAACATCTCACGACTGGTCAAACAACCACCTACAGCTGGACATCTCGCTCAAGAATCGACTCTTGTCCATCTATGTGAAATCCAAGACATGGCACATGGCAGAACAATCTTGGGAGCAAAGAAATCAAATATTGGATTGAGACCAAATAGAAAAGTGATTATAAAATTCAGGGGATAGAATATGAGGAGAAGAACAACTTGTGGGTATTTACACTACACACCAATTAGATATATATAATGTCTCCTCCAGGGTGATCAGTACCTAAAAAGGAAAATATGAATCAAAGTTACAAATATCTAGAGATTACATGCCTTGCTTAGAGTGGTCAAAAAATTGAAGGGCCTATTGAAGGAACAACATATGTACCTGTGTGGCTCTGCGCTGTTTGTCAGACTATGAGCATAACAAACGACATATGTACCTGTTTCATAGAAAAACTGACATATGTACCTGTGTTGCTTTGCACTGTTTGTGAGACTATGAGCATAACGACTTGCATCTGGCCTTCAGGACCGCTACCACATGTGCCGAGGAGTAGCACCGTCACCATGCTCCCGTGTACGTGCAAGAAACCTAGTCAACAACACCTCCACCTCCTATGCGGCTGGGACGATGGTCTCCTAGATCGAGAACGTGGTAGAATTAGAGGTGCAGGTGAGACTAGGATCTGTGCTGCAATGACGCCATGCTCAGGGACGACGGTCTCCTAGATCGGGAACATGTCAGAATTAGAGGTCTAGATGAGGCTGTGATCCGTCCTCCAACGATGCCATGCTACAGATCGGCCATAGCGCTTCGTGTGGTGGCGATCGTCAGCGAGATTATGTCGTGCTGTCATCATCGCGTGACCGGCGACCTCGAGGATAGATACAATTGGTCGTCCTTCAGCATCGAACGGTGGTGACGAACAGATTTGCTTGTGCGTGGGAAAGGAGAGGCGGGTGGAGGTGGGGCGACGTGCGGAGAAAACAGAAAGAGAACAGATGGTGGCGGTGTGAGTATGCTGTCCAGATTGAGGGAGATACATGGCGTAAAATTCGCTTCAAGTTGTTTTATCACGGGAAGAGGAAAAGACCGTAGAGATTTTTTTCCTTGGCCGATTGAAAAGGCTTCAAAGTCTTTATACTTTTTTTGACACATCAGAGTCTCCATAGTGAATAGATTTCTAGTGCCTGATTGCATGTCTACACGGGACCCTGCCAGGAAAACCCATTGGCCACGGTGGTGTTCTAGTTTCAATATTTTTATTGATGGAAGGCCTGCACATGACCCTTCCTTTCAAAACTCCTTGTACGGTCATGGGCAGTTCTACGGCTCAACTTTTTTCCCTTTTCTTGTAAACAATTGTATATCTAAATCGTTCGGTGCTATTCCATGGCTCCTTTTTTTTCTTGGTGCTTTAGATCTAAACTGCTTCATGCGATTCTATGGCTATTTTTTTCTAGTATAGTAATTGATAGAATATACGTGGGTTCATCTACACCGTAATAACTCGGTCCCACCAGATCAACAGTTCGTAAAATCTAATTAATGTGGTAATTTCTTGGGAGTCTCTAATTATTATAGATATAGATATAGATATAGATAGATAGATATAGATATAGATATAGATTCCCCCATGTAATTAGTAATAGATGAGCACTTTGCGATAGTCCTAGACCGTTTGTATGCCCTTGCTTGATTGATTGAGTGAAATGTTTGTGTTTGTCTCATGTGCATATGGGTAGTGTTTTCTCATTAGACCCCTTTTCTATTCTGATCTCTTCCATCTAAACCCATCAGATGCCTCCGAGACGTGACACCGGTTTTGCTTTCCCACTGGAGCTCAGCCAATTGATCCAGCAGCAGAATACTTTGATGCAATTGCTAGTCCAGAACCAGGGCAATAACAACAACAACAACCCGCCGCCAGTGGACAACCTAGCCCGTTTTCTAAGGTTACAACCGTCGGTGTTTTCCAGTAGCACCGAGCCAATAGTTGTTGATGATTGGCTATGCCGTATTGGAAGGGAGTTGACCACTGCGAGATGCACTGATGCTGAGAAGGTGTATTTTGCCGCACATCAGTTGGATGGACCAGTAGCATCATGGTGGGAGAATTACACAACCACTTTTCCCATAGCCAACGTCACTTGGGACCAGTTTCAGCAAGCTTTCCGCATGGCCCGTGTCTCAACTGGAGCTATGCAGATGAAGAAGCGGGAGTTCCGCAACCTACGCCATGGGAACCGTACTGTGGCTCAGTACATGGATGATTTTAGCAAGTTATCACGCTATGCCCCTGATGATGTGGCCACAGATGCCGCGAAGCAGGATAAGTTTATGGAAGGGCTGATGATGAGATGAGCATGCAGTTGATGGTAGCAACCTTCAACAACTACCAGGAGTTGGTAGATAAGGCTCTCATGATTGAAGGGAAGCAGCAGCAAATTGAGAGCCGCAAGAGAAACTATGGACAAGGGAAGTATAACTCAGGAGCTCAGCAGAAGCCTCGCCTAACCCCGAATTCGAGAGGACTTGTTCATAACCATGGAGGTCACAACCACACTGGAGGAGGATCGCATAACCACAACAGTTTTAAGAATGGGAATGGGAATGGAGCCAACAATAGTCAGAACCGCCCCAATCCAGCCACACCCGCAAAAAGAGATCTAAGTCACGTTACTTGTTCAAGTGTGGGAAGACTGGACACTACGCCACGGAGTGCCCTGAAGGAAAGAATGGAAATGGAAATGGGAGCGCCGGGAAGAAACCCAATCCATTCAACAAAGGACAAGTGAACCACGTTAACGTGGAGGAGGTTGAAGAGCAGCCGGACGCGGTAATAGGTAAGTTTCTGGTTAAGTCATTTACCGCTCTTGTTCTTTTTGATACTGGTTCATCGCATTCATACATATCAAGGGGATTTGTGGATAAGTTCAAACTACCAACCCAAACCCTTAGGACCCCTCTGTTAGTAAGCTCACCCGGAGCAGAATACATGGCTAGCCGATGGTGCGACCAGGTACCCTTAACCATTGGCACACATGTTTTTCCGTCCGACCTAATTATCTTGGAGTCACAAGGATTGGATGTGATATTAGGTATGGACTGGATGTCAAAGTTTGGAGGAAGTATTGACTGTGCTAGTAAGTCAATTTATCTTACCACCCCGGAGGGAAAAAGGATTAAGTATGTGTCTACGCATGTGCCTAGGAGGAGCCAAGTGAATGCCCTTACGGGAGTTGTTCAGGAGGAAGTGCCTGTAGTGAAGGATTATCCGGATGTTTTTCTAGAGGAGTTACCAGGCATGCCACGGGTTAGAGACATTGAGTTTTTCACAGAGATGTTGCCAGGAACAGGACCAATATCCAAGAGACCCTATCGGATGCCCGCAAATGATCTGGAGGAAATCAAGAAACAGATCAAGGAGTTATTGGAGAAAGGATACATTCGAAGAAGTTCATCACCTTGGGGAGCCCCTGTGCTTTTGGTTGAGAAGAAGGATAAATCCCTAAGGATGGTTGTTGATTATCGAGCCTTGAAGGAGGTGACGATTAAGAACAAGTACCCACTACCGATGATCAACGATCTGTTTGATCAGTTGCAAGGAGCTAAGGTGTTCTCGAAGATCAATTTGAGATTGGGATACCATCAGTTGAAGATACGTGATAAGGATATACCAAAGACATCGTTCACAACGCGGTATGGATTATACGAGTACACGGTCATGTCATTTGGACTGACTAATGCCCCTGCTTATTTCATGAGCATGATGAACAAGGTATTCATGGAGTATTTGGACAAGTATGTTGTGGTGTTTATTGATGATATTATGGTATACTCGAAGAACGAGGAGGAGCACAAGGAGCATTTGCGCTTAGTTCTCGAGAAACTCAGGGAACACCAGTTGTATGCTAAGTTTAGCAAATGCGAGTTTTGGTTGAAGGAAGTCGGGTTCCTTGGACATGTTATATCGGGGGAAGGTATAGCAGTAGACCCCAGCAAAATTCAGTCAGTCACTGAATGGTTGGCACCCACGTCAGTTAGCGAGATCCGCAGTTTCCTTGGACTCGCGGGTTACTATCGGAGATTCATTGCGAACTTTTCCAAGATTGCGAAGCCAATGACTGAACTATTAAAGAAGGATACTAAGTTTAAATGGACAGAATATTGCGAGGCAAGTTTCTAGTTGTTGAAGAAACGTTTGACTACAGCGCCAGTGCTAACACTGTCGGATATACATAAGGAATTCCAAGTTTATTGAGATGCCTCTCGCTTAGGACTTGGATGTGTACTTATGCAGGATGGAAGAGTTGTTTCATATGCCTCACGATAACTAAAACCTCATGAGTTGAACTATGCCACGCATGATTTGGAGTTAGCAGCCGTAGTGCATGCATTGAAGACCTGGAGGCATTACCTTATTGGAAACCGATGTGATGTATACACGGACCATAAGAGTTTGAAGTACATCTTCACCCGGAAGGAACTGAACACTACTAGGGAAAACCTTATACACAGAAATTTAGCAACAGCGTGGGTTAAAAAAGGGCGCTGGTGCTAGATAGCAGTAGCGGTTCAAAATAAACCGCGCTGCAGATACGATTCTAGTAGTAGCGCGTGTGCCCGTAAAAGCACTACTACTAATATTCCCATTGCTGGAACGATGGGCTACGCATAGTAGTAGCGGCCTTGCAGGAAGCGCGCTACCGCTAGGGCATGAGTAGCAGCGCATTTCCCGGTAACAGCGCTACTGCTAATGGAAATAAAATAAAATGAAAAACAAATAGAAAAGTAAATGAAAATGAAAGAAACAGAAAAAGGAGAAAGAAAAAAAATAAAATGTAAAGCAAAATAAATGAAAAAGCGAAAAAACAGAGAAAGGCTTAGCTGTAGCATGTGTTAGTAAGAGGCGTTGTAGCTAACGCAGCTGCAGCGCATTTCGAGGACCCCCGCTATAGAAACAAAAAAGGAAATAAAAAAGAGAGAAACTTACATATGTATAGCAGTAGCGCGTTTTGGAAAAAGTGCTATAGCTACCTTAGCTATAGCACGTTCTGCGAAACGCGCTACCGCTAGTTTTGACTTAACCAAAAAACCGTTCCCCCCCCCCCGGCCACCACTTGCCCCCCAAATCTCTCGACCCACCCCGCTGCCTTCTCCCCGATTCGTCGTCACCCCACTTCGTCGCCGTCTC
>NC_041388.1:43505014-43512601 GCF_002162155.2 Triticum dicoccoides | reverse complement strand
GTCTCCTGCCGACGTCGACGCCCCCGGAGCCACCAGAGCCGTGCACCGTCGACGCCATCGGAGCCGCCCCCAACGCCACGGAGCCGCGCGGCCTCATCAACGCCACCGGAGCCGTCGTCGACGCCACCGGATCCTCCCTCGCCAGAACTGCCTCCCTCGCCGTCACCGGAGACGCCCCTGCCTCCCTCGCCACCACCGGAGCCATCCTCTGTAAGCCCCCACCCCTCCTCTCTCTCATGCATATGTTAGCTAGTTTAATTATGTTAATTATCTAGGTTAGGGCAAAAATTTAGTTAGGGCTTTGACAGAGAAGTAGTTAGGTTAACTAGTTTAATTAGGTTAATTACCTAGGTTAATGCAAAAATTTAGTTAGGGCTTTGACAGAGAACTAGTCAGGTTAACTAGTTTTATTAGGTTAATTATCTAGGTTATTTAGGCAAGTTTTATTTTAAAGATGATCCCTTCCTAGACTTTTATTGTTGATTATATCTTTTCATTGAAGTGGTCATGTTGTTTGTGCCCAAGTGGCTTTGTTGTTTCAATGAAGCCGAGTGGCCTATATATATTTTGCGGGAATGTTGATTCATTTCCGTTCCAGCAAATTTTGGGTTCTCGATTTGTCCACTTTTTAGCAAAGGTCATGCCGAAATTTTCCGTGAATTTCGGCATGACTTGTGCTACAAACTAGGACATATCGAGTGCCCGTGTGATTTGCCGCACCAGGAAGGAGTCAATGTTCCTGCAAAACAATAGGCCTTTTTTATGTCATTATTCATTTTATTAGGTCTAGAATTAATTGACTAGATTTAATCATAGGAAACATGGCTAGCAACGATGAAGGACAGGGTTCTGGTGATTGCGACGACGCCTACCGGGCGGCAGACGAATTTTTAGCCTTACCGATGATCAACCGATGTTATTGCTGGGCCCACCGGTGGCATCAGGGACTGAGACCGACACACAGACCGGTGCTAAGACTGAGACCGGAGCTCAGACTCAGACAGTCATCGAGACTGGCGCTGCCTCGGGGAGCGGAGCCGGTGTAGAACCGAAAGCAAAGAGGCAACGAGTTCCTAACAAACTCAGGACTACTAGAGTGGTGGTCACGGAGGTGGACGACGACAATTTTGAGCCAACGGTGCCCGAGGAAGCGCGTCGATGCTACGGCAATCAAATAGGCTGCATCGTACGGACAACCGCCACCATCAACGATGAGAAACTACAGAAGATAGAAAATATGAGGAGGTCCCCCTAAAGAAGTTTCACCAGATATTCTTGTTCCCGGGCCGGAATGAGAAGGATTATAAAGATCCAGATGAGGACCCGGCAATGAAGAAGATAAACAAACACGCCATGACCAAGTTTAGCGACGTGTTAGCCGCCTGGAAAAATCGAGTGAAAGCAAGGATCATCGACAAGAAGGAACCCTACTCCAAGATTGTAAAGGATAATCTGACAATCACGGAAGAGCAGTTTCAAATATTCAAGGAGGCTTGCGAGGCCGAAGATGCCAAAAAAAGTCTAAGTACATGAAGGGGCTTCAAGAGAGGAACATTGGGAGCCACCACCTCGGAAGCCGTGGTTACGGCGGAAAGAGGTCCAAATGGGCCAAGGAGGACGCGGAAGCCGCGAGTCTGGGCATCCCAGACCCCTTGGCGGAGTTCACCGTCCCAGCAGGAGCGTGACGTCCTCAGGGCCCGGCACCGTTGGGACCCAGTGAAAAAGGTTTACGAGACAACACCGGTCATTACGGAGTTCATGAGACTGCTGGTAATTTTAGTTTCTGATCAATTCGACTGCACATGTTAGTCATATTTGTAAATGATCGTTGTGCCTTTTGCAGAGAGAGCAGCACATGATTGCGGCCGAAAGAGACTCGCCGTCTGAGGCATTAGCGAGGCCCAAGTGGGACACTCCATTCAACCGGGCGTTGAACATATTGAAACAACAACCGGTGGATACTCGACCGTCGTATGGACGCCTGCACGGTGTCGGAGACGGCGCCACGTGGAAGAAGTACTACCGTGAGACCACGGAGGAGAGAAAGGAAAGATGGAGGTTAAATGAAGAAAACATCGACAAGAGGGTTGAGATTACGGTTGAGAAGAAATCAACTGAGACAGTCGCAATAGCGGTAGCTGCCGCAAAACAGGTGGCTTTAGATATTTCTACTACCTTGGTTCCGGCTGTTTTCCATTGGACCAGGAAAAATCCAAAAAAAGATGCAGCGGACTTTCCCCTTGCTGACTTCTTGGTGGGGAGCAGCTCGACTAGCATTGCACCAGCACCTGCAGCTGCACCTGCTCCCGCACCGGCTCCCGCACCGGACGTGCTAGGCGGTGCTTCGTCTTTGGCTGAGCTCGACGCCCTCACGGTATCTGTCACACCGGCCCCCTTCAATATAAATGTATAATCTCCCATTTTCGTTGCCTTTCGGATGTCTCACATCGCAGACTTTTCTTTGCAGGCCGACGAAACCCCGTGCACCATATTGTACACCATCGGCGACCAGAAGGTGGACGTGGGGAAGGCGACGATAATGGAGCCGAAGGAACCATTGTTCCACAGCCGGCCGATCCTCCTGAACGTCTTCAATGTTTCCGTGGCCAGTGTCAAACCGGGCCACGAGAATTTGCCTCCTCCAGTACTACTGGGGGATGACGACGAGACACCGCGGCGGCTTGGTGATTGTTGTAATGCTGGGTGAGTCCTGTTGTAGCCAAAGAGTCTGCTTCGTCTGGAGGCGGCCGGGAGCACACCCACGAGCACGCAGCCTCAGCAAGGTATGAACATCAACACCCCACCTACCCAATTATCGTCGGGTGTCGGGTTGGGTGATAGCGGACGGGGTAAGGAGGAGGCTCCATTAGTCGCTGATGACGTCGCCATGGATGAGGATGAGGACGACGATGGCGCTTCTGAACAGTATGTCTATACTGGCGCCTCCTCAGGGTTTGAGCGTCATGAGTCGGTGCCTGAATTGCCGTCTCAACATATTATAGACGACCTTCCGGTAGTAAAGAAGTTTAGGAAGAGAGCGAGGAAAGGCAAAAAAGCTGTTTCTATGATCCAGCCGCCTCAGCAGCCTCGGCTTCAGGACCGTATAGATATCCCCGGTGCAGATAAATGGCATATCCCCGGTCAATCAATCCTACCTGCAACAGTGCTACGGGCCAGATTCGGCGATCTAAAGAGACTTCATGACGATGTGCTGCGGGTAGAGAAAGACCTCATCGCCTCGAAAGATCCAGGATACCCACTCTACATGGTTAACATTCCGCGACAAATGTCGTACGTCGACAGCTTCCCCGCGGATAAGTTCTTCCTCCAATTTGATTACATATTCGACATGTTTCATGTGAAGAAGCTGGATTTTACGTTTGTCCGCCTTTATGCCTTGCACATGAACTACATCATCGGGGTTGAGCAGATATCTCATATCTGTGTCGCTGACCCATACTACATGCACGAGGGCTTCTTGGGAGTCTGCGCAAATCACCGTGAATACGCGAGGGATTACATCGTCAATTTCATGCTCGCCAATAAGGACAAGGAGGTGATTCTCGTGCCTTATCATCCCGTGTAAGTCATCCGCGCTGCTATCCTTCCTTCGATTTCAATCATTCATTTGCACGGTGGAGGCTAATTAATTTGAGGACTTATTTTGCGCAGCGGCGGGCGCGCCGTCCTCATCATCCTCTACCCCCGATTCTCCCGCGCTCTTTACTTGGACTCGCCGAAGAACATTCACAAAAAGGATTACACCCACATCAAGGATGTTCTCGACAGTGCTGTGTTTTACTACCAAGCAAGGGGTGGAGAGGTCAGGGACAAGAAGAGAAGGGGCGGCAGGGTCGCCTTCAGCCATAAGACCGACTTCTGCTGCATCCAGCAACCGAACGATTCTCTTAATGATGGATTCTATGTCCTACACCACATGCTGGAGTACAGACGGGATCACCATAACCTTCGCATGTCACCTAGATCCGGCGATGCCCATATTCTGCAATGGGCAAAGGACATAGGAGATATCAAGGATCATCGATTTCGAGCTGAGTTCTATAACATCCAGCGCAAACTTGCCCAAATCATCATGAAGGAGGTCGTCAGAAAAACAGGGATATTCTACGGAGAAGGACAAATGTCGCGGGAAGACGTCCGAACATGGATAGCCTCTCAGCGTCTCGACCTGAAGCCTTTCACTAGGCTCGGGGACTATCTCCCTGACTTGGATGGATGGAACAACATGTTGGAGTGATTGTCGATATATGACAATGTGTCCGTTTAGTCCATACTTTCTGTATGACAAAACTTTGAGTTATGCACAGTGAAACTTTATTTGTGATGTAATTAAACCGTCCCCCTCCTCGACTAGCGAAAATCACTCTAGTTAGGGCATTTTGGGGTACGATGAACTTTGTTATTGATGCTTATGATATGTTGTTCTTATTTTTGCCAAGTCTGTCTCTTTCTGTTGCTCAACTATATATGTTGCATATCATTGACTCATGTGATGATGTAGGTGCATAGATCATAGATGGCGAAGAAGTGCTATGCCAGGAGTATATATACGACAAGTGGCCGGAGTGTCAGGCCCTTCCGGTTTCCGAGCGATAGGCAGTAGTTAGTTTAGAGGTTCACGCTAATGCGAAAGAGGGATACGAACTCATGTTCTCAAAGTGATAGCTCTTCTCACGTATATCATTGTTTAGATGGATGACGATGTATTTGCATATCATTCGAGACTTATATTGCTATTTTCGAGATGATGACGAGAGACCACTTTGTGTTGGATGATGATTATGATGATGACATGATTTGATGAGACTAATTGTATGCATATGCTATGATTACATTTGTATGTGTATGATATGATAAAGATTATTGTATAAAGCCTATTCAAATACAAAACAAATACAAAACAAATATGCAAGAAAAAAACTAATAAGTAAACTAGTAGTAGCGAGGGGGGAAATTTAGCAGTAGCGCCGCATTGTCAGTAGCGCGTCCCAGCAAACAGCGCTGCAGATAATATCACTAGCGCCCTTTCCCAAAGAGCGCTACAGCTATTCATGTATAGCAGTAGCGTGGGACAACCGGCGCTACTGCTATACGTTAGCTGTAGCGCCTTATTAGTAGCGCCGGTGCCCACGCTACTGAGAGGCCCGAAACCCTCGCCGCTGGTAGGCTTTTCCCTAGTAGTGAAAGGAGATGGTTGGAGCTTATCAAGGATTATGATATGAAGCTACACTATCACCCAGGAAAGGCCAATGTCGTAGCAGACGCCTTGAGCAGGAAGAGTTATGCTAATATCCTTGAAAGTAAGGGACTGTCGAAGGAGTTAGCAGAGAATATCATGGAACTTCGATTGGAGATTGTTCCTAGAGGATCCGTTGCAACAATGAAGGTCCAGTCGACATTGCTGGACAAGATTTGGGAAGCTCAGAAGGATGACAGAGAGATTGCCGAGATAAAGGAGAAGATGAGCAAAGGAAAGGCCAAAGGTTTTCGTGAAGATGAGCATGATACCCTATGGTTTGCGGACCGAGTCTATGTGCCCAATAACCAGGAGATCAGGAAGTTAATACTTCAAGAGGCTCATGACTCACCATACTCGATACACCCTGGAAACACCAAGATGTATCTAGATTTGAAGGAACGTTTTTGGTGGACCGGTATGAAGAAGGATATTGCCGAGTATGTAGCCGTATGTGATGTATGTCAGAGAGTGAAGGCAGAACATCAAAAGCCAGCAGGACTATTACAGCCTATGCCGATACCCGAATGGAAGTGGGATAAACTTGGCATGGACTTTATCACCGGATTGCCTAGGACTAAAGCAGGATATGATTCCATATGGGTAGTAGTTGATCGCTTGACCAAAGTGGCTCACTTCATCCCAGTGAAAACCACTTATACCAGTGCAAAGTTGGCCAAGATTTATATGTCCAGGATCGTATGTCTACATGGAGTTCCAAGGACCATCATATCCGATAGAGGAACACAGTTTAGTTCAAAGTTTTGGCATCAGTTACACCAGAATTTGGGGACTAGGTTGGAGTTCAATACAACTTTTCACCCACAGACAGATGGACAGACCGAGAGAGTGAACCAAATTTTGGAGGACATGTTGAGAGCCT
This sequence comes from Triticum dicoccoides, assembly GCF_002162155.2. Classification (NCBI taxonomy): domain Eukaryota; kingdom Viridiplantae; phylum Streptophyta; class Magnoliopsida; order Poales; family Poaceae; genus Triticum; species Triticum dicoccoides. The sequence goes on along the minus strand of NC_041388.1, from coordinate 43,506,461 downwards.
GTGCGCTAGATTATGGATCTAGTTGGGATGACAATTTGCCTTACGCAGAGTTCTCGTACAACAATAGCTACCAAGCCAGTTTGAAGATGGCACCGTTTGAAGCCCTGTATGGACGCAGGTGCAGAACACCTTTGATGTGGGACGAGGTAGGAGATCGACAGTTGTTTGGACCAGACTTGATCAAGGAGTTTGAGGAGAAGGTTAAATTGATTCGTGATAGATTGAAGATTGCTCAGTCCAGGCAGAAGAGTTATGCGGACTCAAAACGCAAAGAGGTAACCTATGAAATTGGAGATAGAGTATATCTGCGAGTATCTCCCTTACGAGGAGTGAAACGGATGGGAGAAGTTGCCTACAAGTTGGAATTACCCGAGATTTGTAGGACCGTATCGTGTTTTGGAACGGATGGGAGAAGTTGCCTACAAGTTGGAATTACCCGAGGGATTGTCAGGAGTTCATGATGTGTTTCATGTTTCACAACTGAAGAAGTGTCATGCTGAGATGGCTGAGATACCATTAAGAGATACAGTACCCTTGGAGGCAATTCAGTTGGACAGTGATTTGACTTACGAGGAGAAGCCAGTTAAGATTCTTGAGTTTGCCAGCAGAGTCACCCGCGGTAAGGTTATCAAGTTTTGCAAAGTTCAGTGGAGCTACCATACTGAGGACGAAGCCACCTGGGAACGAGAGGATGATCTTCGCAAAGACCACCTACACCTATTTTTTAGCCAACCCGAATCTCGAGGGTGAGATTCATCTTAAGGGGGGTAGGTTTGTAACATCCCAAATTTTCAATTTGGAATGTTATACATAGTCATCCATGCATATCATATTTTATTTGCATTTCGTCTCGTGATCCTCGAAATCCTAAGTAACTCAAGGACCCTCGGAGAGAGTTGGGGATTTCCCCGGTTTTCATATTTGATTTTTATCAAATCTGAAACGAGTATTTTGGTTTTAATTATTTTTCTCTCCGAAAATACTTCATATTAAAATATATGAGAGGAGATAATATGACTTCTCCAAGATAATTGAAATATAGGAGGAAAAATATTAAAATCAAATATTTGTTTTATTTGGATTTTATTGCAATTTTTTTTTGCATTAGAAAAATTGCACGTTTTCAAAGTTGCATTTTAGGGACAAGAAAATGTTCATCTCACTCTAAATATTTTATTTAGACGACGAAAATTTATTTTGGCATTTTTAGATATTTATTTATTTTTCTAGGATTTTATTTCTGTCGACGGAATTTTTTTTAAAAAGAAAAGTTCCCGCGCCCGACTGGGCCTAAGGCCCAGCCGAGCCAGGCCGGCCCGCAGCCGCCGCCGCCTCCCCGCGCGGGCTAAGCCGCCGCCTCCTCGCGCGCGCGCCGCCCCGCCGCTGCTCAGACTAGGAGTCCGAGCCGGACTCCTCCACCGCTGCCGCTTACCCCTCCTCCAAGCAA